>NW_015373989.1:1304617-1448668 GCF_001272555.1 Dufourea novaeangliae | reverse complement strand
TTCCGATGAATAATTATCGACGATCCAAGCTGCATACGTCGTGCTCGTTCAACGATACTTCGTCTGTTTTCGAATCGCCGAATCTACTCCCCTCCCTGGGGCGTTCATTGCCCGTCTAAATCACTGATAAAGACGATCTCACGGGGGAACAACGTGACCTAGAAGCGGTTCGATTTCAAACGTATCGGGCGTGCCAACGGCGTCGGGGTATCGAAATTCGGTTGTACGGCTCCCGGCATGTGTCCTGTTACGTCTGCTGCGCGTGCTTGAGACCGAAAGGGTGACTCAACGGAACGTGCCGCGAGTGATGTGCCAAATATGCATAGGTCCGTCTGTATTGGAGAACCACGGATCGCGGCTGGTCGTTCGATTGTCTTGGAACCCATTGTGGGTGCGTGCCGGCGGGCTGCGTGGTCAATGCACCGACACCCCGGCCCTATAATTGCGGGGTGAGCGTGTGATCTTGGATTTGGATTTCTGTGTTGAATAATTCGGGAGAAGTAGACGAACTTTCAAACGTGTTCTGTTGGTTTTAGGATAATTTTAGTTGTCTGTTCCGCTCCTTATCGGAGCATTTACAGTAGGAAACGGCAATAAATAGCTGCCAAAGTCAATTGTAATGCAATTTGTATTTTTATATAATTGATCAATTTGGCCAAACTCGATTTTTCTTTAATGTTGTAGGATCTTATTCTGGAGGTCTGACTTTAACCCTTATAGTAGAATAAATTGTCCGGGTACCGTTCAGAAATACCTTGAAAAATATGCAATTTTTGAGGTATTTACTAAAATTAACATATTTCTCTTGAAAATTAAAATATTCACGTTTTTAAACAATTTTATCATTCTTATCCAGTGAACGTATGTTCCGCTATATAAACCTATAAAAATAAAGTGTCATTACATGTGTTTAAATTATATGAAAAATGGAAAACCGATATACAGACTCATCTCGATTATTGTCCCAAACTCGGGTCCGTAAATTCGTTTTTTGTCCGAAGTCCGAGTTTCAGTAACAAAAGCTGAAGGGCAACAAAGTATGCGCTTGACAGGTTCCACTTGATAAGGCCTGGACAATAATCGTGTAGAACAAGCCAGACAATAATCGAGAGGAGTTTGTATCGATTCAGTGTATTTTTCGGAAAAACCCACAGAGCCGATACATCGGGTCTAAGGTACCACCAGGATTAAGGGCAAAATTTCAGAAATGGAGATGACGTTTTGAGACTGCTCCCCAACATTCTTCACACCTAAAAAATGTTAAATTGTTTAATCATAATCCACCGATGAACAATCCATTCGAACTCCGCGTCTGCATAGAAAGTTCGTCCAGGGGAATGCACAGTCTCATTCAGTGAATGAAGTTCGCTAACGCATGAGCTAGCACACCGGATACCCCATTCACTTTCTTTCGCACCATCGACAAGCATCGACAACATCAAGGATCCTCGAACATCCAGACCAACCATCATAGAAGGAACTCGAAAAATCTCTACATTCAGGGACCGCATTTTCTACCCGACCAGCGTCGAGTGTACAAAACATGTTATGAATCCCTTTATCCACCATAGGAGGACCTGTGTGTAGGATACTGTAAAAGGAGTAATATACAGGGTTTCCCGTAATTTATGGTACAACCGGATAAAGGGTGATTGTACGCAAAAAAATAAGTCGAAAATACAGAATAAAATTTTGTCATTCGAGGCTTAGTTTTCGAGAAAATCGAATTCGTCATGTCAGTAAGTAGAAACTGAATGCAATGAACAGACGCGTTAGCCAAGTCCTATTCAATCGCACGCGTATCCAGCAGTTCATTAAAGTCGATTTTCTCGAAAACTAAAAATGTTATTTTATACTTTCGACTTATTTTTTCACGTAGAATCAACCTCTACCCGGTTGTACCACCAGTTACGGGACACCCTGTATACCGAGTGACGGCGATCGAGTCGTCGGGTTGTGTCGGGCCAACGACTGCCAGTAAACCGGACGGTTTTCGCGACAGCACTCGTCAACTATGACTGCGACGTCGAGTGCGGCGACGACAGCAGCTGCGAGGACCGCGGTGGTGGCGGTGGCGGCGGTGGTAGTGACAGTGGCGATGGCGGCTGGGACGCAGAGAAGCAGCGGCTGTGGCGGCGGCGGCTGCGGCGAAGGAACGAGAGAGAGGAGGGTGTTGGACGCGGAAGAAGGGGTTAGAGTAGTCGCGGCGAGCGACTCGAAGTGCGCGGCGGCGGCGGAGAGAAGTGATGGGACAAGAGCTGAGGCAGCCTGAGTAAGGTATATACATAGTAGTGTGTTCGTAGAGGGTCTCTATAGAAAAGAGCGGGCGCGCTAGCGAACGGTTACGATAGAGTGAGACAGCACAGAACTCCGAGAGGGAGACGGAAAGGGGCGAAAAGCGACGAGCGCCGCCGAGACGAGGCGAGGCGCGACGAGGAAAGACGATGAAGGCCGACGGGGGTCGCGCACCGCGGCGCTGAACGCAGTGCCATCCGATAGGCAGCACCGCTTGCTCCACGGATCGTCGGCTCGCTCGGCTTTTTCGAGCTTCCCCGGTTCGTTCTTCGCTCGCATCTCTACGGGACGCGACGGAGAGACCACGTTTGGTTCCACGCTCGATTCTCCGTTTTTCCACCACACACACGCGAATATCTTCCTCTCTTGTCCGCCGGGGGCTCCCGCCGTCTTCTTTGGCGTGGCCTGCTGCTGCACGGTGGTGTGTCTCCGTTCTGGCGTCCATGCCGAGAAAGGAAAAGGCCTCCTCTCCATCGACACACGGTGCACAAACACACACGGGTTGGAAAAGAACGGAGAACTCGGTCGTCCGCGAGGAGAAGGAGGAGAGACGACGCGTGCACTGGTCGTGTGTGTCGGTTGCCGCCGCCGCCGCCGTCGTCGTCGCGCGTAGTTTTACGTGTACCCGCCGCGTATACGCTGCTCGTGCTCTCGTGAACAGAGGTGCCCCCTCCCTTCATCCCGTACGGCGAACGCGTGGTGGTCAACACGGTGCGTGTGCTTCTCTTCCTTTCTTTCTTTCGTTTTTGTTTTCTCTCACGCTTGGTGTGCTCTCTTTCTTCTCTGGCTGTTGTACTTTCTTTTTTGCTTTTGTTTTTGTTCGTTTTCTTTTACATTGCAATACCTTCCGCTACTTTTCCCTTATTCGTACCCAAACTCCTAATTCCCCCTCCTGTTTCGTCTTTTACCCTTTTTTCGGTGCTTTTTTCCCCCTCTCTGGTCTCTTGTTCGACGATGATCCTCGCTTTTCTGATCGTATTTACACGAGATTCTACGTGCATACGACGCGCCCTCCCCCCTTCCCCGTGGTCGGGATAGCGTTCCCCGATTTAAACGGGCGGACCGACGACTGCGCGAGCGGTGAGACGAAATTTTGCTGGCGTGAAGGGGGATCCGCGAGTTTTCACGGTGCACGCAAAAGGTACCCATTCTCGGAACGCGAGAGAGACCCCAGCATGGCCGCCTAGCGCACGAGGAGACGACGAGTCACAGAGAGAGTTCCTCCTCGCCGGTGTCCGTCGCACACTCTACACACGGCGGCATGCTGTCCGTCTCTTTTTCTCTCTTCATCCCCTTCGTACTCCGTTTCACTCCGCCTTCACTCCGCCCGTGTATTCAAAGAGAGTATACCACGCTCGTTCCCTCTTTCTCTCTGTTGGCCTCTATCTTTCTTTATATATCTCTCTTTCTCACTCTCTCTCTCTCTACCTCCCAGTCTCTGTCCCCCTCGGTCTCTCGCATATATACGCATATAGATGCATCGCAATCTGTCTTCGTTTTTGTACAATGCTGTTGCTCTCGCTGCGTCGCTTTCTCGCTTTCTGTTCCACGCTTTTCCCTCACGGTTCGTTCCTATGTCCGTCTTGTTCGCTTCTTGCCTCCCCCTTTCCCTCTCCTCCTCCACCCTGCCCCTTGGTCTTTGTCTCGCGCGCACGTTCTCCGATTATCCTCCTCTCGGTCTTTCTCTATTTCTCTCTCGGTTGGCGTCCCTCCGTTCCCGCCATTCCGTCTCAGTCCCTCATCGTTTCACTCCTCGCGACTGTCTCTCTCTCGTTCTTGTCCCCTGATCGCGCCTTTCATTCGAAAATAGAACGTCAGCACGCGTGCCGCGCACATTTTTCCTCATGAAAACAGCAAATTCCCACTCGCTGACACGAGCCTGCGCGCGCGAGTGTACGCGACAACCGGCCAAACGGGCGCGCTAGCGTCGTATTCTGTCTCTCCGCTTTCCGCGAAAAATCGTGCGGTCAGTCCCATATCCTCCCCTCCCCACTTCCATCGAACGGGCCCCAAGCTCGAGAGGGGATCCATTCGAGAGCGGTTTTACGATTGTTTGACGAATGAAATATATCTGCCGAGAAGAGACGAGAACGGCTGCTTTATTAACTATTCCGTCATTTAATACCACGCACGGCATGCATTTTTCATTCGACTGATTAGAATTGATGATTACGACCGCGAGAACGACCAGCGTTTCGATGAACGCGCTGCGTTGTACCTTGCGGCCTTAAATGGCGCTTGGCTAGCCAGTACTGAGTTACACAGACGCGTTCGTATTGTTGGAAATATTTATAGGTTTCTATGAAAATGTATAATATTATAGTGGAAGATTTAATGTGATCTTCCTGAGGGAATTGATGGGTTTCAGGTAATTCCATTGATCAGAAAGATAAAAGAAAAATTAGGGTCTGGTGATCTAGGGGTTCCTAGTTTGGGTATACAACCTATGGCACCTTTAAGTGCACTCCCTTTAAGTATCTCCAGATGTATTCTTTACTTCGGAATTCCATTGTCTTATACAATTCGTACCCTATAATTCTGAAATGCTTTACGCAGTTCTACACTGTGGTCCAAGAAAGGCATAACGTAAAAGAATGCGTCGAAAGTTTAGAAGAAAGATTGAAAGATAGGGTAAACATGTCTGTCCATCACTTACCATTTCTACTTATAGCCTTATTCCTAGACTTTCGACCTTTTTCTTTTGTCCAATGCTTAAGATTACATCGAAACTTCAGAATAAAGAAAAGGTAAACGTGCCCGTTCGTTACCTACCATATCTACTTATTAGAAGCACAAATTCTCGAAAACTGGGGCCTTATTCTACACCTTCGACTTTATTCTTCCACGAAGAATCACCTCCTCTCTCATTGATGTCGATAATACTGGATCACCTTACATAAGAAAATAAACATAGACACTAGACACCTTACATAAGAAAATAAACATAGACACTAGACACAGTTATCGCAATTTATTACTCGTCACCGTCAGAAGTTCCGCGCTCGGCGAAACAGTAGTTACACTCGGGTCGTCTGTACAGTGAGCATCAAGAGGAAAAACATTACCGTTTCGTATTATCTCGTCTATGTTCACTTTGTTGCGGTCAGACGGATGCAGAGACGTCCGACGATATTCTGGCGGGAGAGGACCGTAAAAATAGTGTCTTCGGCCGTCTTCCCTTCGGCTCCGGTACTATAATTAGCGTGGGAGAAGGGGGGGATACGCGTTTTCTGCGTAAACAAATATTCCGTTTCGTTCTGTGGTCGCTGGCGCGCGCGCGCTCGCTTGCTGCCACTTTACCGTTGTTCGTGATTTCCTGTACGATACCGTCGAGCACACGTTGAATAAACACCGCAAAAACACCAGCAGGCGGCTATCCACAGTTCACGGTGATGCGGTGTCGCGGCCCCCCGAAGTCGACGTTCACCCATCGATGGTTACACGGGTTTTGCATTAGGCCGACCGTGGACAGTAGAAACAGACCCCGGTGTGTCTGTCCTGTCTGTCTGTTCCTAATCGTCCGTCTTCCCTTTTCCTCCTCCATTTCGCCCGGGACCGCGTACCTCTAGTAGAATGATGCCTGTAGCGCAGAGGCAGGCAGAACTATTCATACCCTGACGCGAGGAACCGTTTATAAAAATAGGATTTTCGCGATTCCCGCCGGTCGCAGCCGCCGCGATGCTTGGGGGCTGAATGGCGGCACTCCCGCGTGCTTCACGGAGAAATTTCCGCGAGAATCGTACCTTTCGGACTGCAGTTCGTGGAAGGTTCGATGGGAAATTTATGGCGATGGTCGATCGGTATCTGTAATCGATCGGAGAATTTTTTTTACTATTTTACAGTTATCGTTCGACTTTTAGAGTATTGGATTGCGTGAAATATTAGGGGAAGAGTGGAAAGCCTCGGGTACATATTAGGTGTACAAAGTAATTCGTGGCCCTGTAATTTATTATTGACTGAAAATCGTCGTCAATTCTTCAAGAGGGGATTCGCCAACTGCTCTAGAAACGGCGTAAATGTCTAGAATGTGATCAGGAATATTTTCAAGACTAGATTGTATTTTTTGTTGTTGTAAATACACAACAAATCTATGAGAAGAAGGCAATGAATTAATTTGTATACCTAATAAATGAGACACAAAACCAATATATAATCAATAAATTGTAATCAAATTACTCTTTCAAAAAATCAATATAAAAACTACCTGGTTCATTATAAATAAAAAAATAGAATATATTTCTTAAATAATTTTAGTAAAAAAAACCATTGTGTTGTAGCTTCTGTTTTTAGGCAATCAAAAAATGGTGGATTGCCCCGGTCATAATTTTCAACGATCATCTAGGAGTTCGCGTATACTTACATTATTAGAGTAATTATATAAATTTGACGGATCAGCGTTTACACATTCTTTATGCACCCAGTCTTTACATGTATCGCATAGATTAAACATGTAACAATATATACATTTACTAGACAACAAGTATCGATGAAATTCAATGGCCTCAGTGATGTCACTTTTAGCAGGAAAAAAACTGATTATAATATCTAATTCGCTTCTCGTGCACGCTACTACTAATTTGCAATTCTTTCTGGGTTATGGCAGACATGTTATAATCTGTCATTTATTTTTCTACAAGGCTTAGTAATGAAGATACTAAAACGTCGGGGCTACTCGGCTATCCTTTACAGTGACGAATTGGTTCTAGGAATTGTGGAATCCACTTCGTTTTCGGCATAGTAATTAATGTATACTGTTTTTGTCATCATCAGAGGTTCAGTGAACGCTCAGTTTACAATTTAGATCTTTCTTCGACCGCCACAATTTTGCACCGAGATACCGATCCAACCGGTATCAGCTGCGATATCAAGTGCTATCGTTGTTTTTCATTTAATCGGCCGCATCGGTGTGTAGTATCGATCATCGTTTATCACGAGTAACGCCGTCTGTGTAGTCGGATTGAGTATTCCTTAGGCCATGCGTTTCTGACGGAGGCTGTGTATCCCGGATGAAAGGATTTCGGGTAACAAGAGGTCGTCGATGCTCGACATAAATAATAAATCCATGCGATGTCCAAAGCGAGGACCAACTCGAAAAAATCCTTGGGTAGATGGTTCCACGAGGCAGTATTTTCAGTTTCACGCCCGTACGTTAATGTACAGTAAATTCTCTATAAGTGTTCGATGGTCCCTCAGCATTAAACATTAAATATTTCATAAACTAATGACCACATACGGTTGAAACAAATATCATTGCCTTCAGAATTCCAAGCTCTATCACTGTGCTAAATTTCATTCAAAAATCAGCGTTACACCTTCGAACACTCATCGAAGATTTACTGTACTGTGCAGAGATCGTAAGTTGCCGAGTACCTATATCTTATTTTATCTTGATATGTTTTCTTTGCGTTAATGATAATTCGTGTGTTTGGGCAATTCGTGGAATTACTGTCCAGCTATTTTGATTTGTCGAGAACTTACAATCTCTGTATAGTATTCTCTGCGTTCGAACATTGGTTCATTATATCGTATCGTCGTCCATACTTGTGGAGCATGGCGACAAAGCAGTAAATGGGGGTCGGAGCAGGGTACAGAACGTTGAACGAAACGAATCACTCCCGAAATCCGTTCGCCAGCTATTTCCTGGGGGCTTATATTCTAGGAAGTTGTAGGAAGTATGAGACCATGGACCAGAATAAGACAGCGGATGCCTCACAACACTGTCCCTCTTATTTGCCAGCTTCTTCCCCTGTTTGTGATCGCTTGCGAAGTCAGAAACTTTTCTGCACGATGTTTTACCTGTATTTCCCTTTCCTGTTGCCATAGACGTACAACTTCTGTCTTCCAAATTGGACACCCTTACTGTTTAATTTAAACCGTGGAATGGGAATGGAATTCTGAATATTTCGTGAAGTTCAACGATGGTGGCTCTCGAAACATGATCACTATACTGACTTGAAGGATTCCACGCTTGTTTGTATTCATTCTTGCGAAGAATGTGAAGCATTGACTGTCATGCGTTCTTTTTGCCAATTTGTTGACACATTTTTCTGCTAAGAAATTATGTTATTCTGTGTTGTATAGGTAAATTTAGCTGAGGCTCCGTGACTTTTAATGATCTGTAAATTTAATTATTTATTTCTTTAGCATATGATTTTTTTCCAGTGTGTCAATTTGACACCTTGGGATAAATTAAGTAGGGGAAATGAGGGACGGATGATGGTTAATCTTTTCAATACGGACGACGAGTATACAAGTGGTCCATAGAATGCTTACTGTGGCTGGTATCAAAATTGGCTTGAAAATGCTTTTCACGATGTTTTTATTGTTAATAAATGGGCAGTTTACAAAGAAATACTTTTTAATTAAATTTCACAAAATGAGAATTATGAAGGCGTAAAAAACGCGGTGCCTAAAAAATACCTCGTACTAATCGTGTACGAATAAATATTTAATCATTAACCAACCTCCACTCAGTCAATATTTGTTTCTTTCACAGGCCAGTGTCCAATTCCATTTTTTAGTGTTTAAGATAACACTTGATTGGCGCACAACTTTTTATATTCAAAACAGATTTTTCAAAGTAGATTTGAATATAAATTTTGTGGTATAAAACACTTTGGCAAATGGGTGCGGTCATTTCAACTCCTCATTCTCAAATTGTTTAAAAATTACCAAATAAATATTTTGTTGCATTTTTGACAACTTTTTTACTTTCATTACAGTCATATACAATAATTCCCTTTATAATGTTATTATACATAACTCAATTTTTCTTACCTTTGATCAATAAAATTAGAGTTTTTTTAATTTCTATTGAACAATGCTGAACATCTGAACTCCATCAAATAAAATAAACAAAAGACAAATAATATCTTATTTTACCAATAATCTTTCGAATGTACATTCAACTCTACGCTATACCATCTATACAAGACTAGAAGAAACTAATATATGTGTACCGACAGACATTAAAAACTGCATCATACTAATACTTTATTTCAGAATTTAACATACTTACCCATGTGGTAGCAGTGAGAAATAAAGGGTTAACTCACAGACACCATCATCGACACCATTCTAACTATCTCCAATTCGTCTATATCATTCCATTCTCTTCTCTTACAGATCGATTGCAGTCTCTGCACGGACGCGTTGAACCGCAGGTGACCGAAGTCTCTGCGTCAGGAATACGCGTGCTGTGAAGTTGGGCCGCTGCGGAGGATGCAAGGGCGGCGAGTGCTCGTCGAGTCGCGCGTCGTCGCCGCGTTGGATCGCGCGTCGATCGTTCCCGCTGGCTCGCAGCAGCGTAGTGTATCGCGATGATGGCGGAACGGGGTCGCGTAGCAGCAACGATACCGTCGTTCGTGTACACGGGGCTCGGTGTGAACGTTACAGCATCGACGGGATAAATGCGAGACCGAAATCTCGTGGGCGGACCAGTTAACGCGACGACGAAGAGGAAGAAGAAAAAGAGACACCTGGAATCGGGTCGATACAAGCGGAACCAACCGGGCTGCTGGCGGTGGACGAGAACAGGTGCACAGAAGAGAAACGGGAACAGGAGATTGGATGTAGACAAGGGGGAGGAGGACGACGAAGAGGAGCCGGAGGAGGGCACGGGAACCCCAGGCGAGGATAGAGAGACGAATCTGGAGGAGGAAGAGGACGAGACGACGGCCCGGCGGTTGTTCCCGTGGTCCCATCGTCGGCAAGGTCAGCCTACAACCAGCTGGACTGGACGGCCTCGTGGGCTTTCGTGGTAAGGCCGAGGGTTGTGGGGTCCACCACGGGGGCGGGGGTGGGTTTGCCCCTGCTTCTTCTCGTCGTCGCTGTCCTCGGCAATCAAACGTGCACGACGACGGCTGCGCCGGTGGTGTCCGATACGTACGTGTCTCTCGACGCTACGCCTCCTCGTCTTCTACCTCGTATACCGGCCGGCTCGACCACGGAGCTCTTCTCGACACACCGTAGAACGACGCGCCGGTATTCTAATCCTCGACCAGGGAATCCTTCGGACGATCATCCACCAATAAACGAAGAACTGGATTATCACGGGGTGTCCTCGATAGAACGGGACGCTCTCGATAGAGGTTGGTTATTCACCACTCGAGATCCATCGAAGAGGATCGATAACAACGTAACGAAGGATTCATTTTCCCTTGTACCGGGCGAATCAACGAGGAGAGGAGGAAGAGGAGGAGGAGGTCTGGCTCACGAGAGGACCAAATCGAAACGACGGCAGATCGCGGCGGCTAGCCTGTTGGATGATCGAGGATCGACAGAATTAGACCAGGTGCAACCGTACAGGCGGCTTCAGGCAACAGTTCCCTCGCGTGACCGTCACACGGAACCGTTCTCGACCCTCGTCAGGGACGGTGAATCGGAACGACATGCTACTGTCCGCGGTGGTTTCGTGAGATCTGTGACGAAGGACGGTTACTACTCGACCAGGTCGTATCTAGAGGACACTGTCGGTGGAAGGAGGTTTGCGTCGAACGGGGATAGTTCGTCGACGATAACAACGGCACCGTTGATCAGGACTACCGTACTACCTTATCGTCCGGTGGATCGGACGGTGCCACGGTTACTCGACGACGAGGGTGCAGGCGGATCAGAGGGGAGAGAGGAGGAGGCAGGAGGAAAGGACGAACGGAACAGGAAGAACAAGGGACGAGGTGTCGCGGATAAAAACGGTGATAGGTTCGCGGTCGCGGGGGACGATAGTGGTGAGGTCATAGGTGGTGGTGGTGGTGGTGTCGTCGAGTGGACCACGACAACAGTCGCCGGGCCGATGTCATCGTGGTCGTATCATCCTGAAGATGAGGAGCCGGGAGCTGGAAGCGTAAGGACACGCCCGGGCCCGGAGGAGGCGGTGAGTGAGGACGAAGAGAACGACGGAGAACAGGTCAAGGTCACCGTAGCACAGCCAGGAAAAGGCTCGTCTACGTCGACACCGGGGACCACGAGCACCACGCAGTTGCCACCACCGAGTCAAGACACCTCTATGGGAGCACGTGAGTAACGAGACAATTCGACTACTATCATCCCCCCTCTCCCTCAATCACCCCCCCCCCCATTCCGATGACTTCTTTACCCCACTGTATAGGTCTACGCGCGCCAGTGTCCTCTTCGGTTGTGCCAGATACACGCAGGGCCAGCACCGGCCGTGTGTGTCGCGTACCCTTCTTGCTCCTTTTGCCATGCCTCCTACCCACGGGCGTGTTTACAGGAACCGAAGCTCCGCGGTGCAGGACCCTTGGTCAGGTTATTTTTAACTATTCTAACCGTGGCGGGGCCACTTTCGGCCGACATCTCCTCGCCATCCTACCAGCGCTCTCTCCTGTCTAGAGGTCCCTCGAACTGCTACGACACGCGCGGCTTGTGTGTCTCCGACGCTGCGGCGCAGGAGTGTTGAGCCTGAAATTATCTAGCTTTTTTTGTTTAGCTACTTTATCGGTTGGAAATATCGTTTTGAATTCGTTCGTAATCTGTGGTCGCAACGAGTGCGAGCATTAGGGGAATTACGTATGTGATTTAATTGTTTGTGCTGGAATCACTTCTGCAGACAGGTTTTTTTGGAATATTCACGGTCTTTGTGTTCATTGAATTTTATTTTACTCGATTCTTTTGTAGCATGCGTAGTTAGGGGAAAGGGCTCTGGAACGTAATCGTTTGTCCCGGGTATGGCTTAAGTAGTTACAGATGTAGTACACAGACGCTGGTTAAAGCCGACGCGTCGTAATGGCCCAATATTTTTCATTTTTTGTGGTATATTGTCTTAACTAATTTAATGTAATTATGTAGGGTGTGTTGATAAGAGTGATGGGTTTTTGAATTGAAATGAAAGTATGGGACGTATATTTGAAACCTTTATTTCATCACGAAGATTGTTCGGTGGCATTAATTATGGGACATAATATCATCTAAACGGCCACTTCGGCTTTTCTTGACAACATGGATCAGTTTACTCTAATTTCTGTCTACTCTAAGTTTACTGCAAGGGCATCATTCGGAGCTGTAAACAGTTAATGAGATTAATAATTGTAAGTAATGAGATTACAGAAGTATTATTTTATTATAAAAATTGAAATTTCCACGTTTAAACAATGAAAAATGACGAAATACTTTATTTAGCTTTTATTCGTTATTCGATACTTTTCATCTAAATAATGAATTCGCCCATTTCTGGTCATACCGCAGCTATTATATCTGAATCGATCTTCCCAAGAATTGAATCGAAATCGAAGGTCCCTCAGTGCAGGTCTGTCCGGAGGGCTCGTAGCAGAGTTGGGCAGAATTTGATTCGAATAATACACAGTGAAAAGCAGCAGTATCTAAGGATGTCGTCCTGAGTTTTAAACAGTTAATTAGATTAATAATTGTTAGTAATGTATTATTTTATTATAAAAATTGAAATTTCCACGTTTAACCAATTAAAAATGACGAAATACTTTTTTTTTTATCTTTTATTCGTTATTCGAAACTTTTTATCTAGATAATGAGTTTGCCCATCTTTGGCTCGTAGGAATGGCAAGGGAGAAGGGAATGCCTCTAGCCGGCGGAACGTGTGCATCTCTCGTGTGTTTTCGATTACGCTTGCACGGCCCGTACGCCGGCTGCGTACGATGTACGGGCTCGTGACTTCGCGTATGAATCAGCCGGGCTATTCTTTTCGCGCGCGCACTCTCGCCGCAGCGTCGACTCTCCGTGTGTGTCTCCTGTTTTTCTCTTCGTCTCACCACGAGGTGTTTCACGCGACCGCGCTCCGTCCCACTCCCTGTTTCGCTTTTGCCCGATCTCCACGTCCCGCCGCGCGCGCGAATCAAGCGAGCGGCGACGACCGAATACGCGCGAGCGATTCCGCGCGACTAGATCGTCTTCTCCCCTTCTTTGCTTCCTCGCCCTTTTCGCCCTTTACCCATCGCCACGGTGCTTTTGGTTTCTTGCGCGCGTGAGCTCCTCTCCTTCAACCTTGATGCGGTCTGAATCTCCTTTTATGCTCGACGGTCGTGGCTACGATCGGGGGAAATGAAATTTTGGGATATTTTCGGTGGAATTTTTCTTTAATTAGAACCTAGAACAGATTTGTTAATGAGCATGTTTTTTGAAGTATTAGGTTATAGGTACCATGTGAAAGTTTTGTCTGCGTAGATTAAAATGGAGATGTTTATGTTCGGGAAAATAATTTTTGTGAGATTAATGTATGTACCATGATGATTAGAGATTGTTTTCATGTGAGATATTATCTGATACATTCCATGTTCAGAATAATTGGTGTTGTTAGATTTTAGTTTTTTGCGCAGTCATCCTTTTCAACGTCAATGGGGTCTGGATCTCTTTTTACGATCGGCGGTCGCGGCTACGCTAACCTTGTTGGAATTTTGTTTGAACTGGTTCGAAATAGATTTGCTAATGAACATATTTTGAGAAGTATTAGGTTGTGCCATACGAAAGTGCTGTTTCTATAGGTGAAAATAATTGAGAAAATAATTTTGATGGGATTAAAATGCGTACTACGATGATTCACAGCTTTTGTCAAACGAGATATTATCTGATACATTTTGTTGGAACTTTGCAATTACCGATTCTTGATTAAGGAATCTTTTGTTCCTTAGAATGAACTCACGACATCACAAAAAGTGATCTTTGGTGAGAAAACATGTAGTGAATGCGAATTCTAATTACATTAAAAGCAACCGCAACTGTAAAAACAGATAACTTTCATTCATGAAGTCCATCTGTCACCATTTTATAATATTTGATTCTATCGATCGAATGCAATTTTAATCAATTAATTTGTCCGAATATATACTGTTACCTTCGTATCAAATAAAAGAAGCACGAACTAAGTGGGATAAGGCGTTAAAATATACCAGCGACTTGGTATATAACCACGAGAGGGTGGCAGATATTTTTGCGATGAACATTCTCTCTGCGGACTTCGAGCAGCGAGCTAACGTCTCAACGATCATCGAAAATTACTGTCAATTAAGGGAACGAAGTTACAGTCGACGATCAACGTTATTATCACTGTCGTGTAATTCGGTACTCCACGAAGTACACCGTTCTGGTGAAACTACGGGTGTAGGTATACATATATCTCGACGGATTGAAACGGGGGCGAGAATAGCGGCGAACGTTTAAAATAAAGTCGCGGCGGACGGTAAATTTATCGTTCCCGAACGCGAAATCTGTTTACCCCGTCCTTTGGGGGATTCTCGGGGCGGCGCGGGTTTGCGATGAAAACCCACTAAAATACCGGCTGGAATTCGTACGCTTACGACGGGGTCCACGGAAAAAACTGCCTGCCCTCCTTGTCACTCACGTGTCACTTCTGTATAGCCGGTGAAAATAAGGCCGCGTGCGCTCGCGCAGCTTTTGGAATACCTGACCGGTTAGTCAGACCATTTAGTCATTCCTCTTATACCGGGTACCCGGTATCGCCGCCAGTCACCAGAACTACTCGCCTTTGGGAACCATCCAGATCACGAATTAGCTCGTAAAGAAAAAAAAAAACAGAAAAAAGAGAACACCTCCCCCGGAGGGGTTACAGAAGCCCACCGAAATAAACACGTTAAGTAACAACATCGATATACATACATCTTCCTTCGTCGTCACGATGAATGGGAGGATCGATCGGAAAACGATCGTCCAGTTGAATTACCGATTCATCGACGATTATACTGAACTGGGTTCTGTTAAAATTATTGTAGGTTTGAAATCGGTTGCTTAACGCCTAGGCGGTTGCAAAAGTTATTGTTTACCAGGTGTGTTCTATTATTTTCAATTGAAAACGTAGTATATGGTGTACGTGTTGATCTGATTAGAAAGGTTTGAAAGCACGGAGTGAATAGAGGATTTTATAGTAGAGAAGATGGTCTAAATATGGGCTGGTAGTGTTACTTTTGGACTTATTGCTGAACCTGTTGAACACTTTTAAGATGTGACACTTGAAATCGCTTTACGATGTGGAGTTAAAATAAGCTTCTTTTTTTTAGTCGTAGTTTCACAGTATTCCTGCTAAGGTGAAGCATCTAACGTGTCTTATTAAATATTTAAACCCTACCCTGTATGGGCAACACCTCCACGAGTCCTTTGGCTTTACTGATCTTTTGAACCTTGAATTTTTTCTTCCTTGAACTTCTCAGCTACATTAAACTGGTTTCACAAATAAAATGACCTATACATCGATCTAATACAGTAGATTATAGAGAACAGTAGACACTTTTTTGCAATAGTTTTTCTTGATACCACTTACTGTCATCTAACTCCACGATACTCTCGAGATAATGCGATTCCGTGTCGACAATCATGTCACTGCAGGAAGGAAAATAAATAAATACTTTCGGATAGGCTTAATAATTACAGGAAGTAACGATCGTGGAACGGCAAGGAGAGGAAAAAACAACCAGACGGCAGACGGACAGGGACCGACAGGGGGGAAAAGAAAGGAAAAACGAGGGGCGGCCAGAATCCGGGAATGTCCAAATTTTTGGCTCGATGCCAATCCGTGGTTATCTTATTATGATCAAGCGGAATTAACGAGCTATTTATCGAGATTACACGCGGCGATACGCAACGTTATAATCTAAAATAAACCGCGGTCTGTTCCGTGGGCTTTATCAGGCTTTCGGAGCGCCGTTCGCCAAACACGCGATACAGATATCGGTGTTATTACAAACAGCCGTGTAAAACACCGCTGTTCCTTCCCGAGAACTTGCGTCTCCTCTGTGTCCCCCGAGTGTGTATCACGATTTTTTTAATCGATCGTTCCCGTCGATCACGCGAGTCTCGATTAGATTCGAACCGTTTAATCACCTTTCGGAAAAATCACTGCCCGCGGCCTTGTGTCTTCCAACTGCAACGGGGCCAGTGATTTCGTCAGATGTAAAAGCTACAAATGTTCACAATACATACGGGATTTTGTAGCTTATCAGCCGACACACGTTAGAGAAACAATTGGACTTTTAGATACCGATCGGCGTGGAAGAATTTAAAAAGTCGGATCCTTTTGTTTGATCGTGACTTTGCATTTTCTCCTCAGATCGTGCGATTGTAGAGAACGACCGCTTCTTCAGGAAGCTTGCTGCAGTATTAATCTAAATTCTAAAATTTATGTCTCCTTATCGCGGGGAGCTCCAGGGGAGCTTAAATACCCCTATTTATGGAAGTCAGCTGGAGATACTCTTTGTGTCGTTCGAGTGTTTGGAGTCTTATTGTTGTATCGTTATTTTCAGTGAGTTCCATTTTCTGGTTTTTGCAGTGTTATTCTAATAAAAATTCTAATAATCTAAGAATCTATGAGGTTTCTTCGAACCGGTATTGTAGCTATAATCAACTGAGGAAAAACGGAACAGAATAGATCGTAATCTGTAAATAATGTTTAGAAATTTGGAATATCTAAAAGCATGGAACTCAACTTTTTTGAAATTTGAAAGATTTAGAAATTTGGAACGTTTAGAAATTTGGAATATTTAGAAATTTGGAATGTTAAGAAATTTGAAATATTTTAAAATTTGGAATGTTAAGAAATTTGAAATATTTTAAAATTTGGAATGATTAGAAATCTGGAATATTCAGAAATTTGGAATGCTAAGAAATTTGAAATATTTCGAAATTTGGAATTTTTAGAAATCGAGAATATTTAGAAATTTGGAATGCTAAGAAATTTGAAAGATTTAGAAATTTGGAATGTTTAGAAATTTGGAATATTTAGAAATTTGGATTGCTAAGAAATTTGAAATATGTTGAAATTTGAAATGCTAAGAAATTTGGAATATTTAGAAATTTTGAACATTCGGAGATTTGAAATATTCGGCTAAAGAACATTTAGAAATTTCGAAAAAAATGTTTAGAAATTCTATTAAATAACCAGAATTCTCGTAGCGAACAATAAAGCTTGACGATGGAAAGTTAAAGTCGGACGTCAGAATGAATGGTGGTGGTGTCAGTGGCATAAAGGAACCCAGCTCGTCACCCCACACGTGATTTAAGACCTTCCAGGCCGGGTCCGCAAAAGGGGTTAAAACACGGGGAACGAGTGCCGGCCGAGGCGGTATAATCGGGGCAGAAGCTATTACGTGTGCGGCCTAGGTTTTAAGATCAACGCGAATAATAGCACCTACGGAGAGGGACTCGTGGGCCGTAAAAACAATAGGCTTGGCGAAGCCCGGAGCAGACGTAATGATTATCTTTACGACTTTATAATAATGTAATAACGTGTTATTAGCCGGACAAATTGGTCCTAATAATTATAACGTCGCCCGAGTTTCTTCCCACGGGAGGGCACGAGGGCCAGGCGCGCCGGTCACGCGAAAATATGCAAACTGTCCCAGAAATTTCATGTCCGATCCCCGCCACCGCTGCGACGAGGCACGAGCGCCGCCTTTTTGCCGCCCATCGTGGCCGATTCGTTCGCGCCACTTGGTTCTACAAGCGTAATTAGTTCACCGGTTCGATGTGCCTCACCGAATACAGGAAGATTCAAATATATACGGTGTTGTTCGCGCGTTGTTCAGGTCAGTGACGTCCATTCAAGTCAGTTTTAGGAAAAATTCTTTTGTTTCTGAGCTTGCATTGTGTGAATTTTTATGGGGACATTTTGTAGCAGAATTGGATAGAATTTTATTCGTATACTACAGAGTGAGAAGCAGGAGTATCTAAAGGCGAATTACACTTTGAATGTGTATCACGGATGATTGATCCACACTGAAAGGTGTGAAAATTGTTTTCATGTACAATGCATCCAAAGTGATCAATGAACAGAGTAAAGTTAATTTCTAGTTATGATGAATTGAATGGATTGTGGATGAATTATCAGTGATGCACATCCAAAGTGTAGTATAAATTTGTCTTACGAGCGTCATTCTGGCCTTTAAATCGTGAGTGAGATTAAGTAATTGTTTGCCAAGTGTCTACTCTTTTGGAGCAGTTGTAGCATTGTATTATAAAAGATAAAAAGTACTTCTGTTTTTCTTTTATTTGTTATTCGAAAGTCTGTATATAGATAATGAATTTGCCCATCTCTGTTTTGCAGTACGATGGTGTCATCACATTAAAGTCTTAATCTGTATGTTGTGTATGGTGTTTGAAACTTTCTAGCTTCCATTTTGTTTTGTATCTTCTTTGCTAACCCTTTTTAGTATTCGAACTTAATTATTCTGTTTCATTTGTACACAGTCGAGTGTCTACCATGTTGGAAGTATAGAAAGCAAACTTTATGAATGAATCTACAGTGGCCAAAAGAATCAGGGGATTGGTAATGTGGGCGATCTTGTTGCTCCCATCAAACGAAAGAAATAAAACAAATGCTAAATTGATATATTTTCCGTACAAAGTTATTTTTGCAATGCAAAAATACTAAGAATCTTCCACGAAAATTACCTTGACGAAAGAACCCCATCATCTCAATCGCAAGCAACGTTAATTAGTTCCCTGCTTCGCACATAAAGTCATTTTTGCAATGCAGAATGCTCAAAATCCTCCAAGAAAATCTATATATTTTCTGTACAATACTAACATTAGTCCCACCTAGTTATATTTGTATAAAACACTTTCCAGAGATCCTCTAACTGTTCCAACCAGTGTATTATGGGAACCTATACACCTCAAAATTAACAAAGTGTTTCGATACAAATTTCCTACACTCTTTTTCCATCCCAATCACCAACTATCCTCTATTCCGTTACCCTTAACATCCTCTAACCCGTGTGTAACGTCACTAAACCTAAGTCAAGGATCCACGTTCCCGATCAAAGAATGACCTCAGCGCGCGATCTCGGGAACCAGGTCGCCAGGGGTCCATTTACAATTCACGTCCGTGGAGTATTCACTTCGTCCCGAGGAGCTATTACCAAGGCGTCGTCGAGGGAAATTTAGGCGGCTGCGAGTCGACGAATCGAGTAAAAAGGGAAGCGAAACGGGAGGGGGCAAGGAGAAAAGACAAAAAAGAAAGCATAAGAACTATAGCTACTCGTACGTAACCGTGAAGAAGAGAATACGGATATACCCCGCGCTCGTCCCCTGACATCAGACATGCAACGCCGGCAAAAAGAAAAGGAACAAAGAAGAAAAGAAGAAGGTGAGAGCCGCGGAATCGTAAATCGAGAATTAAGTATGACGGCCAGCGGTAAGACGTATATAAATTTCCCTCGCCGATGAATAATAAATGGCGGAACCTGGAACAAGAGGTGGGGGAGACAGTAGAGAAGTGGAATCGCGCTCGAATCTCCCGTAGCAAGAAGGGCAGCAGCAAGAGTGAGAGAGAGATATGTATATCAGTGGAAGGGAAATGGAGTGAGAAAGGGCGAAGAATGGCGATTGCGGAGAAGGAGGAAAGGGTGTGCGAGAGAGACTCGGAGGAAAGAAGAGTGTTCCGAGAGAACGAAGGAAAAGAGCAAGAGAGAGAGGGCAAGGAACGGTACGAAAGGACGTTAACCCTTTTCTTGTTTCTCTCCGGCCCATCCCTCCGTTCCTTCTCATCGCAGGAGTGCTCCTTTCCGCAGGAGAGTCACCTCTTCTCTCTTTCTCTCCCCTCTCAGTTACCTTTTACCACCTCGCGATCATCTCTCTCTTTCCAACCTTCCGACCACGGCCCCGTTCGTTGTACCGAGGTCCCTCTGTACCACCCGCTTCTCCCTTTCCCTTTTTCTCTATCTTTCTCTGTTTCTCTTCAGTCCCTGTCCGACTTTCTTGCTCCCCCTTCTGGGCCGAGGGGAGAACAAAAATTACGAATCCGCGAGGCATTCGTCGAGAGCCACGAGAAGCTCGATCGAGGGGTTTCTCCTCGGTTTGTGCTCTCTCTCTCTCTCTCTCTCTCTACTTCTGCAACCCACGACGTTTCCAACCGAGCCACCGTGGAAATTTTTAACCCTCCGCGATACCGTGGTGCATCTTGCGAGATTGATACGCGAACGTTGAGAGATACGAGCGTGGAATATGTAGGTTTACGAAGGAATACCAATTTCAGTTTTTTTTCTAGGTATATAGGAAATTCAATAATATCCGTGGTGATCGCTAAATCAGAAAAAGGGCCTAGGAAATTGAAGAGATTAGGAACGGTGCTTTATATCAGTTGGGGGCCAAACCTTGTCAGGATAGGAGTCTCTATTGGAACGGTATTAAATTGTGAATGATAAAGCAAACTTACAAAAATATATTATATACGAGTATGTAATATATGTCAAGTTTATAAAAAATAATTTATTAGTATATAGGAGCTGCAATAAGGATCTAACCGTTTGGAAACAAATAACAGAATAATAGAGGAAATTCGTGTCATGATATTGTCTGACTTTTGAGGGCAAAATATTAAATTTATCATTAGTCGACCGTGGATTATAAGCGTGTTGGTAGATCTATCTGTGCGTGTGTGTGCAGAATACAATAAAATAATGTCGAATAGACAGCTGTACTTGGGTCCAGATAGACCCCTAGTTATTTGTCTTTAAATGTGTCTTGGAACGAATTGTTTATAAATATACAGATCTTCCTATAAAAATTAGTATAAACAATTATACGCTAGAATTAGTTTTCGTAAACTAGAATGATGCGTCAAGTTTCTGAAATTTTTGGTCCAAATGGACCCAGACACCGTCGTCTGAGGGACAAAAGTATATTATAGATACAAAGATCTACCAGAAACTATAATCCACAGAATATTAAATTTAATCTGTTGCCTTCAGAAATCAAACATCTCGACACAAATTTCTATCATATTTTATTAGTACCTATTTTCAAACTGTAACATATATTTGAATCTAGAATGCACTTACGCCAACAACGAAATTAAAAAAAATAAACCCTTCTTCCTGATTTCTATATTTTCTCAGGAACTTTTCTGATTTTATCACCGTCTCGTTGGATTTATCGCAAAGTGTCAAAGGGTTAACCATCGCTTTTTTTTCACCCCAATAACCCAGTCCCTTCGCCGAAACGATTTCCCCCTATCGCGAGGAGCACATGGTCTTGGACTCTCTCCGGCTTCTCGTTCACGGCGTCCTGATTTATTTTATTACAGGGGTGTAAGGAGGGGGGGGGAGGCAATACTTCCTACCGTGGCGTTGTGTATCTTTGAATTTGTCTAATAGATTTAGGGCAGCCGGTAGGATCTAAGGGTTCCTCGGCTACATGGTAGGTATAGGTCAACGACAGGAGGGGCGCGAAAGGGCGCGCTTGGTCGCTATGGAAACCCTGGCGCGCACCGTTGACTGTGGGGTGCCTCAAGTTTTTTATGGGCTGGACGATTGTCGGAGGGGTCGAGACTCTAAAAATCGTTACACAGACCTAGATACTCGGCTCTCTACTCGACGCCCTCCCGCGGTGGTACACCATCCCCCTGCCTTCCACCACTCGCACCGTCACCCTTCCACTGGAAACTTTACACAATTACGCTTCTGATTCGCCGGAGGAACGAATTCCACGCTCGGCCTGGCACACAGGGCCTATTCTCGTCTTGAAACGATTTTATGCCCACGATTTCTGGATACGGTATCCATAGGCATGAAGGAATTAATGGTCGGAGGAAGAGTCAGTGGGATGGAGCAGAAAAGTAAGGACGGTCGTGAGGAAACTTTCGGCTGGGTGGATTTGACCCACTTAATTGGAGATTCGTTCAGTATGTTTAGTATAAGACGGTGGCTAGATTCCTGAAAATTGTCGTGTTACACGAAATTAAGAACTAGCAAAAATTAATGAAACTACACTTTTTAATTTTGTTAAAGCGAAACTGTGTCGTAGGAAAACTGTGTTATTCGAGGGTTCTTTACAATTCTTTGACTGTGTTATGGGAATGCTGTGTTACACGAGGATTGCCTGTAGATACTTTAACCCCTTAAGTAGAAAAAGCGTCTCTATCCGCCATAGCTTATACTTTTGAAATGGTCGTCATCTCACTTTATTTTAATATTAATATCATAAAGGAAAAACACTCTTTTTGTCTTTTTATTAAGTTTAAAAATTGGAATTCTAACCAGCTTTTTAAGGCAAATAACCCACAGTGCATTGTGCAAAAATTCTTCCCTCGCTTAACGGGTTAATATCTATCTTTTATGCAATGACCACTTGATACGTAAAAAATTCATCATTTTCAACCAGTCTCATTCTGAATTTTGAAGTAATTAAACTGCACCCACGATATTCTGTACCTCGTTCCAATACCTTCTAGATAGAATGGTTCATAAATGCATGCCAATACTTCAGGAGGTAAATCTACCCACTAATCTAAGTAAAAAAACGTCATATGAACATATGCCCTATATACTTTAGTTTTTAAGTTATGAATGATTAAAAAGAATGTTCGAAGTGCTTGATCTCAACCGATTAGACTTTTATTTTCGGGGCCATATTTAAAAGCTATAGTGCATTAAACGCAAGTGAATAATGTGCACGGTCTGTGAGAAAGGACGTAAAATGGATTTGAGATTATTCGAAGAATATCTGATATTTGTTATCTAAGAATACCTGGTGTTGAGGCACGAGGCGGGCACTTCGAACATTTTCTTTAACCCCTTGCCTAAGGATCTTTTCCACTACTACAGTCTCCAGAATTACTTTATCGTCAATAATTTCCCAGGAATAAAAGAAATTCTGTATTTATTGCAAGTGTGCATTAACTCGAAAAGTTTAATAACAATACTAGTAAAATAGTATTTCTCGTTAACTTAAAGAAAAAGAATAACATTTAGGTTTATTAAACCCATTTTGAGTTCGTCAACACCAGTAACTAAATAACATAAAAACTAAGGTATATAGAACATATGTACCTCTAATATTTTATATTTATATCAGTGTGTAGACTTACCGCATGAACTATTAATACGCATTTATAAATCACCCTATACTTCAGATTTAAATTCACAGTCGCACACAAAACTTATAAATCAAAAATCCATTATCGATCCTTAATTCCACCAGCAACAAAACTGAATCCCAGCCCCAGGATCCCTCTAACCGATCCAACGAACCCAGTCCGACTAGGTTAAACGATCGAGAAAGACGCACATCCTCCAGACGTTCATCCAGGTTTCACCAGTCCTGTGTGTATAGCTCCCAAGGGACGATGGGACGTAGAAATCCTTGTGCCAGCCGGGCTAGCTCGATTGATCAGGCCAAGTCGTCCGGCAAAACGTAAAGGTTCCGGGTTCTCGAGTTCGTCCGTTTGGTTCCTCTGGTCGCGGATCGCGAGAGCTTACAAAGCTTAGGTGAAATAAGCTCGTCTAGCCAGAGGAACGCCATGGGGGAAGGAACATTCGCGTTAGGGGTGGTTCGAGATTAAAGGGAACACCGATAGGGGATAAAGGGAAGGAGGGATGGTAACGTGGGTATGATAGCGCATCGTCTCTTCCCCCTTGTTTTATTCGCGAGGGGGGTGGTCGGTCGTCGCCTCTACCTCGACGACGGGGGCTCGGCCGTTCCTCGCGCTGCGAAGTCTCGCAGCCCTTCGTCGCTTTACGTCCTGCTCGTCCTACCCTCTGGGGAGCTAAGGGATATATACACGGAATATTGCGAGCGAACCGGGAGAGACCGATGGGAGATCGTGGAAACCGTCTCGCTCGTATTTGCCCCCGGTGCTGGAAGAAAGGACGAGTGAAAGAGAGAGAGAGAGAGGAAAAAGAAGGCCGGGGGTTTGCTTGTACCCTCCACGCAGGCTCTCTAACGGTGGTGGATCGTGGGGTGTCGAGGGAGGGCGGTGGAAAGGGTGGCTGAGAGAGGGGTAGGGAAGAGAGAGAAAGAGAGATGGATGGGTGGAAGTTGGTTCGTGCTATAAAGTATTGACTGACTGTTGTACAGCGAACTATATGTACCCTCGGCCCTATAATACTGGCAGACTCTACCGGCTCGGCCCTCGCCTCCAGCCAGGAGGAATAATGCGACTTCCGGAACCGAGGAAATACCTTTCAGCGTTTTAAGAGCTACGCCGCCGCTGTCGGAGCGGGAATCCGGGCCGAGAGGAAAAGTAAAGGAGGTAACGGGTAGAGAGAGGAAGAGGTCTAGCCTCTATGTTTTGGCTCGTTAATGTATGAAATTTCGTTTCTGGGCAGTGATGTGTTTGGGGATGATTGGTGGACTGGGTCCTTCGTGGGATCTTCTTGATATGTTTAGGCCCTATTTTGGTCCAAGAGAATAGAATTTATTCTAGCCAAATGGGCCCTGCATTGGTTTGGATATTGTGTCCTTCATTCAGATTCGACTGGTCTTTGTTACAGAATGGGCAAAAGTAACATAATTTTTTATTCTTGTTTGTTTTGTTAATCCCTGGAAGATAGATCGTAGAATCGTTCTGGAGTATTCTATTCCCTAGCCCGTAAAATATAGTGAAATGCAGACTTTAATAAAGTTAAGTAGTATTAATTTATTATTAATAACATATTAATCCTCTAATGGTAAGATCCGGGTCGTATCCAACCGAGGTTATAGTTTGTATTATGCAGTTCCCACTCTATTCTTTATTTTTATTATTATTCTCGTTTTAAAATATTTTCTATTATTTAGTAACCGTTTAACACTTATATTATTATATATTATATAACTCAGTCATTGTTTAATATAAGCAAACAAAAATAGAAGTTCAGGACAATAATCTTTTTACCTTAAGTATGACCTTAATACCCACCTTCTCATTCGAGGGTTAAAAACCCTAACACAGAAAACGAAATTCTGTTTAATTTTCATTTTAATACATCACTACCCAAAATTCTGATTTTACATAAACATCCTCAGTCTCCTCCTCACCTCCCTTTGCCAACAGTCACTGACTCGACTCATCGAATAAGTTATACGCACCATCGTCCAAGTCAAGGACTCTGGGTTAAAGTACGAAATCCCTTAAAAATCTCAACAATACCTCCATCATCCGCTATAAAACAATATCGTTTCCACCGTAAAAAGGAGAAAGTATCGGTCCGTCGTTTAATTCGAAAAGTCATCGGGAATACGAATCACACACGGTGATCCCGGCTCATTGTCCGACTCAATTATCGCCGTGGAACGTTCGGCACGACTCGACGAGCTGGAAATTTAAATCCCGTTGCCATTAATTGCCGATGTAAATGTTAATTACCGCGGTAAATCGCGTGCGACTGGCAATAGAGAGAGAGAGAGGGAGAAAGGTAAAAAAAAAAAATGGTTGAACCCCCCTTGCTGCAGGTGATCGCGCGCGCCGCGACCGATTTAATGGCTCTCCTCTGCTCTCTGTACGTGAGAGAGTGCGTCTCTCCCCGTTCCCCGTAGTCGCGCGTAGAAACGGGATGTTCGGCCTAATTACCGCGTTTTATCAATAGGGATTCTTCCGCGCGCGGGCCCCGTCTAATGGAGCGTCTACGTTGCTTGTAATCTGTAGTGGGAAGCACGTGACACAATTTCGATGCCGGGGTTCGTCGACCCACGGTCCCCGTCGCGTTGCGCCATTGTCGCTGACATTTTACACGGCGCGGAACGATGTGTCACACACTCCATGTGTCTCTGTCTCTTTCTCTGTGTCTTCGGATTTATGACGGCGTGATCTCTGCGCGGTCGGCCGCGTTGGTTCACACGCGCCCGACGAAAACGCCACAGACTGTTAACCCTGTTGGTACCTTTGGGTCGATATATCGACTTTGTGGGTTTTTCGAAAAATATCTTGAGCCCATACATCGGCTTTCCTGTTTTAATATGGTTTACACACGTGTAATGACACTTTTCTTTGATAAAATAAGTTTATATAGTGGAATATATGTTCACTGGATAGGAATAATAAAATAAAAAAAGAAATGTGAAAATAACTTTATTTTTAGGGGATATATGTTAGGTTTAATAGATATCACAATTTTTCAAGGTATTTTAGGATGGTACCCGGAGAACTTATAAGGTACTGTAAGGGTTAAACTCTCTCGTTATGGCGATCGTTTCAGGGGTATGGAATGTTTTCTTCGCGAGATATTGGGAAACTGGGCTGTCGTCGCCACACGTATTGCGTTTCCTTCGAGCGTTACGCGGTTTTTAGGGTCTTTTGCTTTCTCTCCTTGTACGGTTTTATTGGTCTCTTTGGAAAAGTCGTCGAATGGTTCTACGGTTTCTTTTTTTTAATCGAGGCATTCAAATCTTGTAAAAGATTTATTTACCATATAGTGAGAGTATTTCACATTTACATCATTGAAAGTGGTACTACTGGCGCCATGTGGTAGTAATTTCAGGTAGATAATTTCAGGTGAACATAAAAAAAATGTTTTCCAAAGTTTTGTCTTTCTTCAAGAATTTTTTTGGACATGATGAAATTTTCAATGTTAATTTTTAACCATGAAAATATAATCTACCATGTTCAAATATCATCACAGAATTTTTTACGACTTAATTGAACAAATAGTTTTTAAACAACAGTTGATTGAATATTGGCTTGGGTCTGATTGACGCAAATGTGAAAACTACGTTAGAAAAAGGAGGTGTGACAACGGAGGGTTAAATGAAAGCATTTTAGAAATGTTAGAATACACAAATGGACTTCGATATTGGGTTTGGTGCGTAAATGATCATAGTAGTCGGAAGTTGCAATTTCAAAAAGAGGCCAATGCCAAACAATATGATCAATGTCTTGATCACTATTATTGCAAGGACATCTTGGATCATTTACTATCCCAACTCGTGTGAAAGAAGTAGTAAGAATTATATTGGTTATAGTACTATAGTGATTGATCGTAACAATTAATTCACGACAAAGTCTTCTATTTAGGAAAATGGTCTCACGCTTAACGGATTTTGAAGATATTTCAGAATTATTCCCAGGAAAAAGAACGAATAGAGGATGTAAAATCTACAGGCTGTGCAATTTATTCGTGACTGCATCTAGAAGTCATTTACAGAATATTAATGTATACCGTTTACACAAAATATATTGATATTAATTCAAAAAAAGTATTTGAAAATAATGTCACAAGATCGACAGTACTTGCAGTACACTCTTGAAGGCTCAAGCACCGTGCAAAATATATTACAAACAATTTTGTTTCATTATTAAATGTAATTCGAACGTCGAGCGCTAGAAACATCGCGCGAAAATTTCCGGAACACCCTGTAGATCCAACACCATCGCCGCATCGGACCCTCCACCCTTTGATTTAATCCGTTCTCCCGTTTCCCTCTTTATTCCTCTGAAACACGCGGGGCGAACAAGGGAAGGAGAGCGACAGAGAGAGGGTGCGCGATGGGGTAGGGTAGGAAAATGGTGCCAAGTGCACAGCACTGGGGCATCGACCAGCCCTCGTTCGCGGTTGTCGTTGGTCCGATACTCCCTTGGCCATTTTCCACCGTGCAGTATATCCACGATTTCTTCGAAAATGAAATTGTAATCTCCAGCCTCTACTCAACCCAAAACGTACTATCGTTTTTAAGAAATATTCCAGGATCAACCAAAAATTAATTAAAATTACCTCTCGATTATCGTTTTACAAAACGATCGTGCCAATTACGCTGGAATTTTCACATTCTGTTAAAACGTTCTTCGAATGCACACGATCGCAATCACGTTTTTCAGAATCGAGGATCTTCGAACCGTGGAATCACCGGTCAGAAAACGGCCGAAATCGCGTTTGCATGATGAAGCCGTAGCTGGCTGCCAGGGAATTAAGTCAATGGTTCCTAATGAGCACTTCTAAATCACTCGTAATGCACGGCCCTGTCATTTGCCCCGTAATCACGATCAGTCGCCAGCGATCTTTGTTCCTCCTCGTCGTCCAGCGGCTCCCTCGATACCGTGGAAAGAACGACACGGTAATCAGACGCCATCTTGCCGCGCCGATGTTACCATTGCCCGCGTTTATATCTTCTTGGCACGCTGACGATCTTTGATTTTTGCCGTTTCGGAGTCCGAGGGATCGTTCCGAGGATTCATCATCTTGGTCCACGAATATTGAGTAGATTCTATTATGCATAGTCTTGGAAATGAAAATTTCAAATTTTACAGGGTGTACAATAAATTCTCGATGAGTGTTCGAAGGTTCCTCGGCACTGAACATTAAATATTTCATAAACTAATGGCAATATGCGGCTGAAACAAATATCATTGGCTTCAGAATTCCAGACTCTATCACTGCGCTAAATCTCACTAAAAAGTCAGCGTTACACCTACAGATTTCTTCTTGTCAAGGTCGAGGTGCCTTCGAGCATTCATCGAGGATTTACTGCATAGTGTAATACCTCGATGAACCGAGTGAAAAATTAAGTTATCTATAATTAGAATTAGAGTTCGATTCGTCGAAAGCTTAATATATTATTGCATAAAATCTGCCAATAATATTATGGGAAATACTCATTTTGTTTTCTGATAATCCCTATGTTATTGAATCAGAAATGTTAGGCGATCGAGTGTGGATCGATGGCCTGGAAGATTCATGCCTGACTAGGGTCCGAAGTCTTCCATGAAATTGCTGTGTAATGTTTAAAACAAAAGTGAAAAGGAGAAATGGCAACAGACACCCTAGGTCGAACTTTCTTGCCCAGACCCCATGGTCATAAATTTTCTACACGTGTTAGCTTTACTGACCGATCCCCCGCCCTTTTCCACGAGTTACTTCATATTTTTTTGTATGTCCTGAACTTCGAGGTAGGTACTAATATTCCTTTAGTATTAATAGGAGTGTATAAGGTAAAGTCCTTCTGTATTATTTTAGCAGTGAAAGTGTATTGATGTTAGTGACTGGGTGAGTTTTTCTGTGAGCTAATCCACGAAGCTGGGAATCAAACGGATGTTTCTATCTTTCGTCGAGAGCCTCGTTACGTTAAAAATAGGTAGCAAATATTACTATAAACTATTATTTTTAAAGTTTTTATTTTCTTCTAATTTACTAATGTTATAACTAGCCTGCGGATTTTATGCAATTATAGCTCATAGTGCCCAGTGAAATCGAGTAAAAGACAAAACTTTCATCAGATGCAACAAATTTTATATTTTATTCCGAACCGAGTACGATACTTAAGAAAAGAAATTTCTCCATTCGCCTTTGCCCGTATGAATTACATCAGAAATTATTATTTTGCATAAAAATTCGAAGTCCAGTTATAAGTCTATAAAATCCGTACTTAGACGATTGGAATCAGAAACAAATAAAATACGATTAGTGGAATCACAGAATTTTTAAAATACATATTTCCGTAGGGTTCTTTAAATTATAAATAAACTTAATTTTAACGAGGTTTTGTCTTTTAAATGTAATTTTAACGATTAGTGTCTTTATATACGATTTGGTCGTCCGTTAAACAATTAAAATTCCTTTTATGACGAGCAACAAAAATTCCGAGTCGTAATATTCTAAGCACCCTCTATACCTGCGGGTCGAATATAGTTCAAGAGGGATGCACGAGCGGGCGGGCAGACTAAACAAAAATAACTTCTCTCGCGCACAGCGCGCACGTTCCCGTGGTGGCAGCCACCGCGAAAAGAGAGTGACATAAGTATATTTCTAGTGCGAGGGAATTCTAACATATTGCCGCCGAACGACCGACGAGTGAGCCGAGGTCATTCCGTTACGCGTTATCGCCGCGTTCCTCGCCCTTCCACCGTATCATCGCCCATTTCGGAAGCTCTGAAAGCTCTCGCGACGCTTTCCCAAGTTCCCTTTCCCCCTCCACGCTGACTCGTCTTTGACTCATTTCCCTGCGACTCGTGCGACGTTCATTCACATTTTATCAATTTTCTCGACGACTCGGATAACAGATCGAGTTGGTGTGTATTATAGTTTTATTTGGGGATTGACAATGGATACGATTTTTTCTAGTTTGTTGGTTAAATCTATTAAGAATGTACTCTGGTCTATACATTCAGTTAAAGAAAATTCTCATGTTTGAGTGAAACTACACATCTTATTATTAGGTCGTTGCATGTGGAATGATCGATTTTACTGATAGGTATATTTGACATTTTTATGAATGAGAATTGTTAACATAACTTCTGTCTGTGTTGCAAAATTACATAATTTATTCTGCTTGTTTCACGTCACTATCTAACGTAGGAAGAAAATCAACTGTGTTAAATACTAAAGTTAATTAAGGTGAAGAATTGATCCCAAATTCATAAACAAACTTTATAAGGGTACATCTATGTTTCTGCTAAGAAGTACTATTTAGCGATGAACACCATTCCGCGTAAAGGTTGGGATTAAAAGTGTCTTCGAAGTGTCATCTTCAAATTCAGTATAGTAATTATATATTGAATACAAGTCCATTTTTATTACGTTGTATTAAACTTGGAAAAAAATTAGACTACTGCAACTGGAGAACATTACAGCAATTACCCAGTTAATTAGACTTTTCCCCATCAGGTAATTAGTCCTTTAGATCACTGGAATATTCTCTATGAAGAAAAAACTTTGAAATCAAAATCCATCTGGAAGTATGTTGAAGAGTTTTTTGAGCCAATACAATCGAAGTTGTATAAAACTAATACAATGACATTTATTAATTGGAAAAATTTTTTAAAAAGTGGTAAATAAGAACATAGTACAATAAAAAAATATTTAGTAGTTTTATTTAATTTATTTTTTTTATTCAAGCTAGTTTCGACGTACATAGGTAAATACTTTTTTATAAAGAACTTCGAACTGCATCAGTTAATGCATAAAAAGATCCACGAGTTGATTAAAGAAAATGAAGGTACCCTTGAAATCTCCGAAATTCTTCCACCTGCAAAAAAAATTATAACTGCCATATTATAGCCCCCTCTATACTGAACAACTTCTGTTAATAAAGTTTTATCGTATCTCCACAAACAACGGAGATATTCGTGTGCTAATTCTTATTGGACCATCCTGTTTACAAAGCCGTGTGAGGCGCGTGTGTGTGCATAGTGTAAAGACGGCGGCACTGCAACCCGGGGCAAAATGCCCGCCTGTGGTACACACACGCCTCTGTCGAATGTCTGGGCAGCGTCTGGCCCGGGATCCTTGAATGAACGCCTATTTTTAAAAGGGCCGCAGAAACGGATAAACAACCGGTTGTGCCACGCGGCGCGGTGGATCTTGGTCCGGCGTCGCGACGCTCCATCGATCGTCGATTGCCGACTCTCCCCGGGCGACCCGTCGCCGCCAGACCGCTTCCACCTCCTTTCCCGATCGATAATAGTTCCCCGCCGCGACGACGGTATTCGCTAATTGCTCGACCTCTTTTTATGTAATGTTTTTAATTGAAAAATCTCTTTAACACGTTTGCTATCTGCGTCACTTATGCGTGATGCTTCGTTTTGTATGTCAGTATATACGTTATTAGATGAAAGGAGAGTTCGATAAATATTATTTTGCAATATTCACCTTTGTTTTATGTCATGCATTTAATGAATTTTTTTCTTAATGGTATGCCACACTTAACCCTCATCCGTCTCTTGTGTCAATTTGATATATTGTTCCCTTAAGAAATGATAGAATTATGTCTTGTATAGGTAAATTTAGCTGAAACTCCGTGATTTTTATTTTAGAGAAATTGCAAATTTAACTATTTATCTTTTTGTTACATTAATTTCTTACCACTGTGTCAATTTAATACCGAGAGACAAATTAAGCTGGGAATACGGGGGACGGATGGGGGTTAATTATAGTGCAAACTTCTTTTTTTAAATCTCCTTTATTTATGTACTAGTCTTACTATTGCAGACTTTTTACATGAATGACATTTTCTCATCTCTTCTAGGACAGAACTTTCAGGCGCGTTACGTTTAACACTGGAACTACCAAAGCAGTCAAAATGACTGATACGTAAATTCTTATAAAAATGATTAACTGTCATAACAGTGTATTTTCTGAGATTCTTCGCACCTTGAATTGCAACATACAATTGAAGAAGTTCGTTAATTTATCAATTCGCCCATTTTCAACAAACTACCCCTTTTACGAATACGATGAAAATAACAACATTCATCTTGGGTAGAGTTCCAGTGTTAATAAAAACACACTTTTTCCCCTTTAAAAAACACGATAACCCAATACGTCAAACTAAATGTTCATTTCCACCCATTCAGAATCCTTCAAAAATTTCCCATTCGCATCTGAACCTCAATTGGACCAAGCCCAAACATTCTCCAGCTCAAATCACCTAAAACTTACATTTGCTATAAACATTCACGCGCATCCATCATTCCCTACAGTTTCCATCGGTGTATTTCAACCGTTGGACGATTCCTGCGTTTTATCGTTCCACGGCTGTGCAAAAAACTATCGATTCAAGCGATGAATGAATAGAATTGCAAGAGAGAAAAACAGAGAGTGCCTGTGTCGTAACGATGCGTGGCGCAGATAACCCCTCGCGACATTAATAGCGGTGGTCTGTTTATCGATACGCAGCTCCTAGACACCGGCTAGACAGAAAAATCGCGGCTTACAGCTCGTCGTCGCCGCTGCCGCGTCACGTTGCACCGGTGGCCGATAATGCTGCCAAGGTGTTCACGTGTCTGGCTACCACGCCGTGTCTCTCTGTTTCTCCTTATTTTTTTTTTCTTCGTCTCCTCTCCTTGATCGAATTTTTCTTGGTCTAGCGGGGCCGGCAGGCTTTATCTTATCCTCGTTAGACAAGGTGGTTTCAATGTTGCACGCGTCGCTCGGCCACGTTTTTCTGCTGTCGGACGATTCGTGGAACACCAACAACGGTGTCTACCAGAGACGATAACAACGACGATCGCGAACGAGGGATTTCTAAGTTCGGAACGTCGTTGGTTGCGTCAGAAGGTCGTCCACCAGTCACGGATATTGCGAAGGCACAGAGTCGAATTGTAATTAGGTTATTATAATATTTCTCCGCGATCGGGCGCAACGACCGATTTGTACGCCGATCTAGTCGCGGGATAGTGGACTAGAATAAAAATTCAGAAGATTAAATGGTGACCAAGAGATTTTTTTTTCTCCATGGAACTGGTATCAACTTTTTATTAACCATGGAGGATTTGTTCCATGCATTCTTAGACCCCTTCGTAGCATCGATTCTCAGTCAATTACTGAGATAAAACTCTCTAAATATTCAGACTTCCATGAAGAAGTTGAGAACACTGTTAATGAATAATGTCGTCGAAGGGCATCTCTAAAATTGATAGAAATTTCTTCCTTTACATATTTATGTCTGATCGAATAAATTTTATAGGTTTCCAAATTTTTGTGATTCCTTGAGCTAAGTAAACCGTACGAGTTGGTAAATTTTGATTCTGGACCTCTGGTTTCTGGATATACAGACTCCTCTCGATTATCGTCCCGAACTTGGGACCACGCCGGGACAATAATCTTATAAGGCGAAATACTTCAGACCCTCGTAAATTCGTTTTTTGCCTGAAGCCCGAGCCTCAGTAACAAAAGAGGAGGGGGAACAAAGTTTGCGCTTGACCCCAGTGGTGGGGATAACGCTTGGACAATAATTGTGTAGGACAAGCCAGACGATAATCCAGAGAAGTCTGTATACTATGGACGCTTCGCTTTCAAAGTGAACAGTTCCCGGAATTGGTGGGGATTACTACATGTCAATTAAGCGAAGGAAAAATGTGTCTATTAAACAGGGAAAAAAGGTATCAATTAAGCGGGGAGAACTATATATCGATCTTCTTAATGTATTCGTGAACTCGTGAATTGTTCTGTATGCGTTTACACTACTATATTAATGTGAGTCAGTATTTGTTGATAGTGGACACAGCTGGAATGAGCAGGTTAGATAAGCATTGATATGTTTATAGCTGGCCTGTTATTGTCTTCGTGCATAATATTGTTCTTTTAGCCTGTCGATTAAGCATAAAACACGTCAGTCGGGTTCGATCAAATGTTTAAAGAACGCGTAACACGATGTATAAGAAAGTGCCATTTCAATCGTTAATGTCAAATGTTAGGCGGTCACAGTTAAACGATCCGTTCGTTGGGATCGTTGCAATCGATATAAAATACTGCATACTTTATAGTCGACGCAAAGTATTTCATCTTTTTATGCGTTACCAATCATTCAAATCAACGAGTTAATATTTTCACTACTAGGTCATTCACATGTGGCCAGGCTAACGTTTTCAGTTGTGCACTAGAATATAAAATTTATAATTAAACACCAACTAATCCAAATGTTATTTGGTCATGTGAGGTTGAGGAATATTGAACGAGCCACACCATTGTCACGAAAGATCACATAAGACAAATATTTTAATAAACTTCAATATTATTTACTTGTTATTGCAAATCTAATAACTCCTATAGCACATAATTTAAGATGATCCACTTAAATTTTTAAACATTCATATCTAAAATTGTGAATTTACATCAAAATCCGCAGTCTAGTCATGAATTTAGGCTTATAAGTTCCCATTTTATTAAAACAAAGTTACCCTGATATTTCCAGTCGTTCTATACACGTTAACACCCCTGAGAAGACATTATACCACCCCTATTACTGGCAGAAATATTATACAATACGCCAATGTTTCTTCAGAAAAAATGATAAATATCGCGAAACAAACCCTTCGATAAACTGGACGATACGGCTGATTCGTGCCCACGGTAATTACATATTGTTAGCGCACGCGACCCGGTGTTAATGTCGTCTGCACCGAGTACGTACGCGGGACTCGTCCATCGATTACTCGGTCATCGACAAATAAATCTGGCTTAAGTAACGCAACCGCATAAGTCAAGTTGCTCCGCAACATTCTTGCATCTGGTTTCGCGCGCTCGAGCCGCGCATAATCGCGATAATATAACCCGGCTGTTTAACATATAAACGGGAATGCTGGGATCGGAGGGGGGAAAAAAGGTCAGCTGGTTAAAATTATAGCTTGAACCCGCGTGTCAATTATCCTGTTCTCGCGAATCTGTATTACTTTTAATACTTGACCTCGAGTTGTTGGAATTGCTCGAATGTTTGGTCTCGAATTTTCGACAGGTGATCGTCTGGAGTATTGAAGACGGCAACGTGAGAATTTGAATGTGTACCTTCACACTTGAGTGTAATTAATAGCTACTGATGTTTATGCAAATATAGAACTGTATGTATTTTTTCTGAATTATTGGACGCAAAGAAAAATCTGTTTACCTTGTTGAGGGTTCTAAAAGGTTCGAAATAAATACCTGGATGAATCCTCTGAAACTTTGTAGTGTACTAGTAAATTGTAGGAGATTGGATGTTCTATAAATGCATAAAATTCAGAGTTTATTAATAGCACAGGAAATTTATCTTTTTTTATATCTACAGTTTTACTGTATGAATTTTGTCCCTCACAGTACATAACACCTTCGATGTTCTGTCAAACGATCATTCATTGATTCACCTAATCCTCTAATTACTTATAACAGTGTGCCTATTGTTTCCTGATAAAACACTATACCATTTTGATACGACCGTAGAAAGCAAGAAATTCAAGCCTACATCGTGCAATGCTTTCTGTTTCAAAGTGTCATCTTCGACGCATAAGTAAAACTTATGTTCTGCTATAAATCACTTCTAATTACCACGTCATATAATTACTAGAAGTTTATACCACCAATTGATCTAATCTTCACCAACGTTTAAAGATACCTAATATCTCAAAATAAAATGTCAAGTTTCTGTGAAAGCTGACGATTAAGTAGAATGGAATTTTAACTCTATAATTTTCCATGTGCATTCATCTTAAAGATCGAATTGCGAACATCCGATTTAGAATCGCAGCAATAAAGTCTTTTCTTAACAAGATCCCCTCGCAGTAGCTACACGCGACACAGTAGCGTCCATACGGACAAGCCTTGCGATTCCAGGGGTTCATTTATCAGCGGCTGGCGATAGTCGATGGATCGGAGAAGTCACCGTATCTTATTATTACGTGCAACTACGCACGTGCGATATCGCTGCACGTCGTCGGACGGTCACGAATAATTTATATTCCGCTGTCAGAGCGTGCGGCTCCTCTTCATGACTCTGTTACGCGTGCACGTGTCCTCTCAGCAGGCCCGTCGAGAGCGACAGATAATCTCCGTTCGTCCGTAGCGCAAGACGTACGCCGTGCTACCCTCGTTTCTCCGAAAATCACGAAGTCGATGATCCCGTTCGTGACATTATTCTTCCACAATATGTATCTCTAGCAGGAACGTTAATACACTCTTACAAGGATCTACCCTAGCTCTATTTACTAGAGATGGTGTGCAAAATTACTAATAAAGATTTATCACGATCATGGTCGTGATTTAACTTGATTTATGTCCGTGATCGTAATTTTTTTATGTTCAGTGAAATTTCTCACTGTGATCTGAATTCTTGATCTTTAACACTAGAACTACCGAGGATAAACGTAGGTATATCTACTTATATCGGATCGATAAGCAAGACAAAGTTTCGAAAATATTCAATTTATAAATTAATTTCTTCATTTTTATATCGCAACGAAACTTGTGAAAGATCTGAGAAAATGCATTGTTACAAGACTTTAATCACTTCTACCATTTGGTTTCGGGAACTATGGAATTATCTGCTAAATTAACATTCGACTTAACATTTATTTCAGTCCTTGAAATAATTTTTTTTAAGTGTACATTCTCAGAACGAAACCAATATTTTCTATTAAATCATCGAATATCAATCTGAAGAAGAGATTCTCCAAGTGAACTTCCGATCGTGTGTTCTGGATCCCCCGCTGGAAATACAAACGTTAATATTCTCTTACGAATGCTGTTACCTATCACTATCATTTAAACCGAAGCTACGAAGTAAAAACTAAAAATTGATCAGCTGAATTTACATTCTCAGAACGAAATCACCATTTCCTCTTAAATAATCGAATGTCAATCCGAAGAAGATTCTCGAAGTGGAAAAATTCGCGACTTTCGATCGTGAGGTCTGGATCGTTGGCTTGGGAAACACGAGCCGATTTTTCCTGTCATCGACGGGTTGAATATTACCAGACGGCGAAAGAAAGAAAATGGAGGAGTGTTTGCTGGGCATGGCGAATGCGTTGTCGGGCAACCGGACGAATGCGCCGCGATTATGCAGGAATGGAGCCGCGAGGAGAGAGATAGAGAGAGAGAGAGAGAGAGAGAGAGGGCCTGGACGTCTACGACGGCCAGACAGGAGGCTAGCAGGGGAGCCCGAGAAAACTCGTTCCGTGGATTTTTCTAGGATTCTAGGCGAGGCCAGTTGAATATCCCATGCCTCCCCGGCCATTAGTTGTAATCTTCGTAGTTGCGTGTAGCTATTAATAATGCGCATTCGCCACAAAGAGGACGTCGCACTCGGCTGCGTTCAGCTCGATTACTTTTCTAACCGGGCGTCTATTCGCGAACGGGGCAAATAAAGGAATTTTACGAGGGTGCCCACCCGTTCCTGTAGATTACCAAGCGGGTACCGAGCGATTGGCGGATACAGGGCGATGCAGACGTTGCGTCGTGAAATTTTCACGTGTTTTCGACAATTTACAGCTGGAACGGTCTGTTTTTAATCGGTAGTCATCTGTTGCATAGGCTTCTTGAGCATTAGTAGATTTCATGCGTTTAGAAATGAAGATTTGGAACATTTTTTAGTTTTCTCGATAAGTACTTAAGATTTAATAGAAGATACAGATTTTTATTTAGTATTTGTTTTTATAGCCTGGTCCAGGACAATCTAAACTTACAAAACTGACTGAAGATTTTATTAATATTCCTGTTGATCAGACAGGATGCACAGAGTAGAACTAGTTGATTTTAGGGTCTAACTACTTTTAGGGTTCAGTCTAGCTAGTTTTATTTCTATTCGATATAAATTCTTCGGAAATTGTAACACTGCATTTAAACAATGGATTAAACAAAGCTACGATGTCTCGATGCATAATCTGTCAATGGTGGCCATTTTAAACACCAATTACAAATTAATCTAGCAATTTAGGATGACCACTCAGGGATCAGACCGTGCAAGGAGCAGACGTTCACGATTTTTTTGTCCGAAACGTAAATTTCGTGCGTACTATCTTTGAGGCAGCCTGTATCCCGTGACTTTTTCAACGATCTTGGAGCACACGAAGGAAGCTGCTCGTTCTCATCGCTCCTATTTAGACCGAATCATATATGACCTCGTTACGCCGACGGTGCTGGAGGCTGTCGGTACGTCAATGACGTATTAATCAGCGTTAGGCGATGCTATCGCTATTCTGCGGACGTGAAATGACGCCGGGGCGCCCATATGCATCTGAATGAGGTACGCAGCGTGGTGCTTTGAAGATTAGGATTATCGCGGGACGCGAGAGGTGTTGCGAAGTCGTTTCGAAAGCATTCTGGAATTTTGCATCGTGATCGCGAGTCGACGATTCGAATACTAACGTGGAACGTACGCAACAGTTTCCATTGCCACAAAATAATTGCATATTAAATATCGCATTCTCATTTGTAAAATGCATTAGATTTCGACGAATGTTCAAAAACACCACAGTTCGCTTTTTTAATATTTCGACTGTCATGTTCGCCACGTATAGATCAGAATTATAGATGAAAATTAACATCTTGCCTTATAATATCGGGTCAACTTTTACACTTCACGATCCAAATGCTTAGTACGAATATTTAAATAATGAAACAGATGGGCAAAAATATGGCGAACAATTGTCTGTAAAGGCTTCTATCGTCATCAGTGACAGTCAGCTAGCTCATACATCATTACTAGACTACGAATGTTTATGCATTTAAAGGGTTCCCTGACTTGCAAAATGTAGCGGAATAATGATTATAGTAAAATTTATTAATACCTACGTATTTTTACGAATTTTAAAAAACCCTGGTACAGGAAAAAATAATCCGTTTAATTTTATTTTTCATGTATCAGTGTTTCAAATTAATTGTCAATTTGCATAAACATCCGCAGTTTAATCATTACTGAATGTCTATGCGTTTATCATATCATTTGAGCAAAAATGAGGGAGGCAAGTCACATGGTTAATCCTACAACTGACTTAGTAGGAAAGAGTGTACTCTATTAAGACACTCCTTTGGGATCAAGAAGCTTCCATTATATTAGAGGATATCACATATTCCCTCTTAATTATGAGATAAAATTGGTATCCTCATCTTTTCACAATCTTCCGAGTACACAGAGGTTCCCGCATGGTTTGAAGATCCAAAATGTCCCACGTGGTTCCACATTGTCCTCTCCCAGTCAGAGTATATACTGTCCCCTATTGGGATATCTGGCTCACTAAAAGCCCGAGGAAGAAGTTGTAGTTCATTTTTAAAACAGTTCCTAGATCATTATAAACTGAGTCAGAGAGACGCAGTCTTCTCTAACAAGAGTAATTACCCAGACGTTAAATTAGTTTTAAAAAAGTAATGGCTGGAAGTTGTAGGACTCGACCTTCTAGGTACTAAAACGAGTGTCTCTCGCCCGGAAAGTTCAGTATTAGAAAAGTGGCTCCAAAGTACGTCACAAGTAATTCTGAAAATGGATACAAATAACCTTACATTCATAATTTTCTTTTATACTTGTAAATAAAATAACTGGAAAGAAAGCAAAAAACAGAAAAATGGGGTTCTTGTGTATCTCGACCAAAGTGTCGACTAAGTATCCAGGCGAACCTTTCAGGATCATCTAGGCTACCAGGCTAATAAACTGGACCTGCATTTCCCTTAAATTCGACAAACGAACTTTGACCTTATATTGCCTTTTCTTTATTTCTTTTTAGTTATTTTATTTGCACGTACACAAAAAACCTAAACACCCAAAGAAAACGTTAAAAGTGTTTAAATCCCTTTTCAGAGTTCCTCACGACGGACATTAACACCATTTTCCCTGCCCGATACTGAAATTTTCCGGCCTGAGTGACACCATAATATTCCAGTTCGTAGGAGGTTGGGTCCCACAGCCTCGAAACATTATTTTTTCCAAAAGAAACCCAGCATCTAGGTAACTTCTCGTGTAACAGCCCGCGGAACGGAAAGTGCACACGTTCGCCGTGTCTCTCTCAGTGTGCACGTCGTGCGAGGTCGAGAAACAGGCGGGAGAAAGAGAGGAAACGACACGTCGGGTGGGTTGGAATGGCAGAGACTTGTGGCGGCGGCGGCAGCAGCGACGCATAAGCGCATAGTAGACCTTGAGCCACTATTACCGACTGTTTATGCCGTGATGTAATCGTATCCTGGCCTATCTGAGAGCCGGCCTAGGCTGCGCCTAGAAAACCCAGCGTCGTAAATAATACTCTCGGTACATTCGACGCTCTCGGTGCATTGAAATAATTTACGGCTGACCACGTTCCGCCGCGCGGACGCCTACCCTCCCTAACCGCTCACTCTCCCCCCTCCCTTTCCGCCGAACCCACCGTAACCGCTCGCCTCGCGGTCCCCCGACCCGACTGGGCCGCGTACCGTACCCGCCGCGCATCCGTGTACATATTTACAAGCACCCGGCTCTTTGAACCCGAAGTCGCGGATGCGTGGAACGTAGCAGTTAAAACTGCCAGAGGTTTCCGGGGTGTAATCCTTCTGTGTGTATGTGTGTGTGTCTGTGTCCCTTTGGAAAATCGTTCCAGTGGTCGATGCATTTCTGAGGAATTAACGATGATGGCCTATGGGCCCGCCGTGGGGATGATCGCTCGCAAACAGATTCTCTCCGGTGCTGTAATTCCATTGAAAGGAATGGAAGTGTGGTGTAGAAATATTTTATGGTATTCCGAGAGTCTAACGACTGGGTGTATACATATGATGTTTTAGTATTGGGTGTGTGCAGTGTTTGGTTTTCATATCTAGTATTTAGTGTCTGGTAGGTTTTCTGTAAGTACCATTTACTGGGAGCATAAGGAGAAGTGGATATTTGATGTTTATTGCTGTGATAAATGTTATTGTGGGTCTTTGAGGGGGTTTTGTATTGGGGATAATAGGGAGGTAAAATTAGATTTTGTGGAAGTTTAGGAATTTATAGTAAGTATCGCGTTTATAAAATATGCGATATTGTGATACTTCATGTATATATATAGCACCCTCTCAAAGAAAATTGTCAGAAGTAAACAAATTTTTTTATCGCCGTGATGTACAGTGTTTTCTAACCTTTTATGGATTATGCTTCATCTGCACGCTTCAAAGATCTCGATGACCCTCTAGCATAATATTAAACCAAGTTCTGAAAAAAGTTTAACATTAATAGGTACTTGAAATAAAAAAGGCAGATAGGTAAAATTGTTGTCGATGAATGTCAAGGATTTGATAATTGCCCCCCAAATTATTCAATTGTATGCCACACTTCAGGAAACTGATTTAACGCAATAAGTCCATTATCCAGAAAAATGGCATACGTTTAAGTCCAATATTTCAAGCAAGATGTCACTTGTGTCACTTTGTTTAATACACGAAATACTACATTACAAATCAGTTTTTTTTGCTCTCGTGAAAAATTACATGTCTTCGACTTGTGACACTTTCCTTATCAGACGTTAATTACATGGTAGTATAATAGTAATTGGGTATCAAGTGTCAATAATTAATTCTTCGTGATCCGAACAGCTTTTCCTCATTTGGTTTTCAAATAAAGTTACTTAATAACTACATCATTAGTTCGTCGCTCTAATTCTCAATTTTGAGAAACCTGAATTTAAAGTTCACGAAGTTTAATATTATAGAAGCAGGAAAGTAGTGAAATAATCAAAAACAATATAATATCATTTATCGAATAGCTACTTATTACAATATCTAACAAAATTTTATCTTATTATCAACATGAATTGTTAGTATTTTGAAACACAACAATGAAGAAACAAAAAACTTTCGAAGTTAGGACTTCAAAGAATATTTGTTGTTTCCTAGGTTTCTTTGAACCAATGAGACGAACATTGATAAACTAAATTTTCCTAAAAAAAGGTGTCAGAACAATTAAGACCTCAGGCGACGAATTATGATTCCAACATTAATTACCATCATTCCAAAAGTACACAATACCCACAACAACCAGATTTCAGCCAGGTGTACTCGTGATCTTTCCACCTATTTCGCAGGTGTCTGAGCACTTTCAACCACATTGTAGTTATCCACATATCGAACCCGTAGAACGACGCCCAAGATCCTCTAGTGCGCTCAATTTACCTCGGCGTCGTTATTCAAAAAAGACCACCGTTCGCACCCGGAAGCCTTCTGACCCTTTTAACCATAAGAATCCAGGCACGTGAATGTCTCGAGGATTCTCTCGCGCCTAGGAACACCAACCGTTTCTCTCCGGCGCTTTCTCACACGACCGAGAGCCAGCGCAGCGCTGGGGCTTCTTCGCGTCTCATGCTCGCGCTCACGGTTGCCTCGTGGGATAATTAGGTATCCGCGAGGCTGTGTGGACGGGTCCACGAGGAAGGAATAACGATCCATTCTGCGAAACGCCATAGAAATTTCCACCAAGAGTGTCTGTGTGTGTCTCGGAACGCCCTGAGGCCTCTGGGATATGGCCCCTTTTCCTTCAATTAGAGCGTTTCCTACGGAGTATCCAGATACTCTCTCCGTCTCTAAGAGACGTTGCGTATGATACTCGAAAGAGTTCGTGAAAGATAAAGAAAAAGAATAAAAAAGACACAGGAGGCAAGAGGGAAAAAGAGAGAATTGTCGAATCGATCCTCGAGGCATTCGAATGATTTTCTGGCTGTTGCAGAGTGTGGAGATTTTATGCGACCCGTTTTATTGCGTTTCGTTCGGGGCCTTCGGGCAGAAAGCACGGGGGCCACGCGCACGTAGGAATAAAATTTTTTATTTCTTCGTAGACGCGATCGAATTGGACGTTATCGCCGGTTCTTCGGGGGAATTTAAATGTCCCGACTGCCCGTGGATTTTTAATGCCGCATTCTCCCAGACTGGTTGCCGATAGAATCCAACGACGTTGTATCGGTTATACATGATTGTTTTGCTGCTCGAGCGTGTATAAGTACGTGTATGATATATCGTGGAGCTATGATTTCTTCGAACTGTTACTGTTATTATTCCAGGATAGTTGGGAATCTTTTTCACGGTTCGTCGATTAGTTAACGATCTCCAAGGGGAACAGTATTATGGGAATTCATGCGATTTACGTTGAACGGGAATTTTCAGTTTCTACGTATCTGATAGGTTGGTAGACTATTCTACGTGAAGTGACGTATTTTTAACGATTTTTAATCTTTATACAATTCTTAGCAGACTTTATTGGTCTACGTAAGAATCCACTTGATTTTACTGCATTTCTGGAGGTGAAATAGCAGTTTCTCAAAAATTTCAGTCAGTGTGCAGGGTGATTCTGACAACTAAGCCAGAGTTGCTCCAAGTTTTCGAAAAAGATATGAAATATCTATTACAGTATTATGTTTCTAATAACCTTATGTCATTATTGTTATACACAAAATGCCCCGAGGAATCAATTTATGCAGAAAAAATCGTAATGATCTATTTGAAAAAGAAATTGTAATTGCATTTTACAAGTGCACCGATGCAACAGAGCTTATTATACACTACAAAATTTTTAATATTCTTTGTCTCACTATTTTCTCTTCTGCAAAACACAAGCTGTAGTCTTATAAATTATGTGCACACCTTCGACTCGCCGTTCTCCTTATATTTAATTTACGGAATATATAATCGGTGGGACCAACGCTTTTGAACGTGCAAGAATATGTAGAAGAAAAAAGACATACAGCGACAACGTCCGTGGCCGGGAGGGTCCACGTGTTTTCGCGTCGTTTGGTCCACTACGTGTTCGTTTCGCGACGGCCATTCACGAGTACACGATATTATTCACGGGGCGTTTAGAATTGAATGCCTGCGAAGAACTTAAAAGGGGGCCGAGAGGGGCAAACACGCCGATGTAATGCAATGCAATTGGCCTTGCGAGGTGAACGTACTCGCGGATGATTCGATGCATATTGCACGGCCACCGGTACACAGGACGAAATCCATGCTCGGCCGAGGTCTTCGATCCCGTGTCCCTCCCGAACCGTCGCCGCGTCGTCGCCACCCGGGGACCGTTTGTCCCTGACGCACGAAAATGTTTCCGATCCGCCGCGTCAGCCCGTGCATTCCGTCCCATCGAGTTCCATGTCCATCTCTCTTTCATACACCTTATTTCGTCGATTATTGCAATTATTGCAAGTGAAAAATCATCAGATGTACCTATAAATATTATATCGTTGCATAAGAAATAATTTCGTTTTTCAAATGCGTTTTATTTCAGTTACCTTATAATCGTTAACCACGGAATGAGTAAGGTTTTATGTAATAATTAAAAAATATTTGTTTCAAAATCAATTGTAATCGTTTAAACTTTGCCATTTAAAATGACATTTATTATGCAACGATTTAATAATTCGCACTTTTATTGTCAATGAACTAGTAACAGATTTGATCTTTTTTCAATCGAATTTTTCAATTTTTTTTAAGAGCTAGTGGAGGTTGGTAAAGAACGAATATTATGGAAATATTAATGAAATATAGTGGATTATTTACTGACACTTAGTACATGTGCTATTGGTGCACAGTTTGCAATTGCTTAAGGATTTTCACTGAAAATATATCGTTGTGAAAAATGGAGGTGTTAACATTTATTTAACGTTTTAGTAACCGAAGAGGTGAACCTAGTCTTTTTGTGATAGGTTACTGGATAATTGAATAGAAAAAATAAGGATCGTAGAAATGATACTTTTCAGTTAACAGTTACAAGCAGGAACACCAGCGTTCTATAGAAAGTAAATAAGTGTTTCGTGAAAAATTATTTCTATTTATTTTGTTTTAAATAATTAACATTTGTGAATAAACGATTTTTTTAACCTTTAGTTTTATTTATATATTTTATTTATTATTTATATCTATCCACCCTACAAAATAACTAAGGTGTTCCGTTAAAATTTCAGGATTTGCGAAGTGTTTGGTCGTTGAAAAAGTTTGGGAAACGTTGCATTAGCATCTGGTCGAACTGTATCAGCTTAGGCAGCCGGTACATTCACAAATCCGTGCCTTTCTAGTTCGATCCCCGTCCGGACAAACGTGCAATTAACTTTGTATCTGCAACAACAGGAAACATTGCGTGAAATGCGGATGTACGTTCGACTAACGTAATCCCACGTAAACCCCCGGCGTAATCCTAATACGTACACGCATCCCTTGTTTGCTACTTTCCGCGTCGGAACAGGGAGGATGTTCACGCAACCCCATGCTCTGATTAAATAGAACTCGAAATGGAATCGAAATGTCCAATTTTTTGTAATACCTCTCGGTACTTCGCAATCTACAGTGTACAAAAATAATCATATGCAAGAAATTGTCAATTTACTCTGGTTTAGTGGGTCCTTTGTTCTAGCTGGAATCTGATGATTAATTTATAAAAATGTAGTAGGTCATGCCATAAGTAATGTCGTTTTTTGGCGTTAATTCAGTGCAAGATAATAATACTTACGTTTATTTTTAATCATCGATGTATTAGCCATCGTTTTCTATGACCTTCTCCCATCTTTTAACTAACTTTTGGATTGTGGGAAATATCTTTTCACGCAAGGATCTACTTGATTTTACAACCTGATGAAAATGATCATTTAACTATCTAGGATACGGTTACCCAAATTTACAGCATTTGATAAGTGTCCTAACATTTATGAGCAGCGTTATATTTACGTAACATCCATAGTCTCAGCAAAAACTCTAATCATCTCAGTAGATCAGTATAAAAAGTGTGCTAGACTCGTTCTGCAAAACCTGGTATTTATATGTCGTAATAATCCGATGCTGATGATCCCTGGATGATAATCAAAGCAGTTCGATCGCAGGATCCCCCGTATCCAACTTCGTCCCAAAGTCATTCAAAGATCATTTTCGATTTTGCAGCTCTTTTACAGGCATTTTTACGTGAAATATTTTGTCACCAAAGAATCAACTTAATCTCATAATTTGCAGCACTGCAAAATCGAAAATGTACATTTAACGATCTAAGATAAGGTTACCCAAACCTACAGCATTTGATAAGAGTCCTAACACTTACGAGCAACAATATATTCACGTAAACATAAAGCAAACAGCATTATATTTACGTTACATTCCATAGTCTCGGTAAAAACTGTAATCGTCTCAGTAGATCGGTATAAAAAGGAGGCTAGACTCGTCCTGCAAAACCTAGTATTTACATGTCGTAACAGTCCGATGCTGATGATCCCTGGATGATAATCAAAGCGGTTCGATCGCAGGATCCCCCGTATCCACAACGATGATTCACCGCACGTCTCCTGGCTCCGTCGATACGGAGAAACGACGGTGCTCCGTAATGGCCTTATGTAAAACCGCTCTGTGTAACTGTATACACATCTACATGTATGTATGTCCCAGCGTTTCGTCGTGTCCGACCCAAGGACGCGCTCCTTAACAGCGGGTTAACACGTAACACTTAGCACGATAACGTTACCACACGGCAACACGCGCGTGGGTATACCGTCGCGTCGGTCTGGTCTCGTTTCCTTGCCGTTTCTCTCGTCGTGGGACGGGGGGGTATCGAGGCAAGAAACGAGACGTTCCCGGAAATTGCGATCAATTTCGCGGTACCAACGCGTCGCCACGTTGGCACCCGCGATTTTACGTAACCCGGCCGGCGCGCACGCGGCGGCGTCCCTCTCCGGACTACGTCTCGGAACGGTGTCGTTTTTCGTCTCGCCCGGACGTCGTGGGGACCGACAAATCCTTAGACGTCGAATCAGACGCAGAAAAGCTATTCTCGTACACGGATTTTATATCCTTTCTTGTTTTTTTTTTTTTTTTTTATATCGTTCGTTGGGGATGAAGTTATATTCGTTTTGTCTGTGTGCTGGATGTCGCAAGGTAAGGTTTTTTTGATCGGTTTTGTCGTAAAGTAAGGTCTCTCTGGTAGGTTGGTATGTTGAAAAAATTGTAGACTGTGTGACTCGAATTATTGACAGGAATTAGAATTTTGGCACAATGATAGAGAAAAGACAAGAGGGTCAATGGCGACTTTGTGGAAATGTGGAGTATTGTCTGGTATACATAAGAGGCTTTTTACAACGGAATCAGTTTTTATTATTTTTCAGGAGATTTGAACCTTTTAGGAACTGTTGGAAACCAAGTGTAAGAGGAATACACTATTGAAATTTCAATAATAAACTGTATTTTTATACGGGTGGTACACTGTTGTGCAAATTCGGCTTACGTGAAATTTATTTCAAGTACTGAATTAACGGTTAAATTAAATATTAATTTGCTATAAATTTTAATAATTCCCGGTACCAAGTTGTAGGAGGTCTTTCCAGTACACAACTTTTTCCCCTAACGGAAGCTTAGTTTGCACGTCATTGTACAAGTATATAAGACTATTTCGTAGACTAATATCAACGTGATACTGAAGAGCGAGTTGGAATATTGTAGATTTTTCGGTATTGTACAGAGTGATTCAAAAGTTCACTGCCAAATTTCGGGAGTGTATAGAGGAGTTAAAGTTGAAGAACTTTTGATTGGGAACCTGTGTTTCTCGAAGTAATCCTAAATCAGCTTAGGCCTTTGAATGTATGGAATTCGGATAATACCTGTCTACTCGGACACCCTGTATACACCAGGTACATCGTATTTGGTGGGGAAGTGACGATTTAAGTCCTTAGCCCTTGGTCACTGCGTTAGTAAGTTTCCTTTACCGATTCATTTGTGTTTGGACGCAGTAGTTTGATCGTATTTATCAATTAGGCCCTTTAGTGATTCAGGAGGTTGGCCATGCAATAAAATATGTGATTATTCGAAAAACAGAAAGAACTTTTTTTTAGAAAGAAATCAGTGAAATATTTGGTCATTAGAAATACCCAGGGATTTAGTTATGATGTTTTGTTTGGACGACTGTCGAAGAAAAACGTGAGCTGTGATCTCAACTATTGCAAAATGGACTAGAGAACCATCTCGTGACGAGACGGCATACTATTGTTGTTATGACATGGTCTATCTTTAAGTGGAACAGACAATAGACATGTACACTCCCACTCATAATTATTAGGACACTTGTTGAATATTTGCAGTAAATGTTTCAAGGCAATACAAATGCTTAAAACAAAATAATGAAATAAATAAATATCATTTAGGGGACCTTAAATCTCGATGGACAACATTTACCCTACTATAAAATAATAAAAGTGACTTGAAATATATCGTTTTTTACGAACCATCCCATTTTGTTCATCAAGACCAGGTGTCTTAATTCTTATAGCCAGTAGTGTAACCACCTTTACTCTATTATTCCCACATAAAGCTTATACTTCCACATCATCCATATACAAGTGACATATTTTTTCGTTCAAAGCTAAAAATTCAGCCAAGGTCAATAACATTCAACATAGTTAAAAGAACTTCTACAATGACAAATCCTGTTCTTATAAGGCCCCATTTCGGACCCAAACAGCTTTCAAATAAGAATCCACCTGGTACACCAGTACATACCTAGGTTTTCGTTGTAAACAGCACTGGGTGGCGCGTGTAATTGCGAGGACAGTTGTTACAATGACGAGGCGAGAAAGAAGTACGACAGCAGAGGAGACGCTCGTTCGACGGGACGACGCGTGTCTCCGTGCCAAGAAATCGTCTCGTCGACGTGAGCCGTGTGGCACACGGGGCTTCTGTGTTTGTTTGAAAATGCAAATGCAATCGGGCTTTACGTAACGCCGGGGACGTACGACGAAACGGAACGCCGCCGAGGCCCGATGACCCGATTCTGGAACGTCGAATGGAAAAGAATGAATGAATCGATCCGATATTCGTAATTCTTAAATAAAAGTACCGCAGGAAGCTCTGCTTCGAAAGGGAATTATAATTTTGTAGTAAATTATCGAAGAATTTCAATCTAGACGAGTCAAAATTTGAGCTGCAACTATGAAAAATTGATATTATATGAACAATCCCAGAAACGTATCCTTTATTCTGTATAATTGCGTTGGTGGACCCGAGTAGTAGCTCTATAGAGAGGGAACACCGTGCACCGACTCTAATCCAGTCGTCAAAATTAGATTCGTTATATTTTTCGTTACTTTGACATCGTTGTCTATTAAAAAAAAAAATTTGTTTCTTTCTATCTAAGAAAAAAAAAACAAGTTCGTGAGAATAAGTCTTAAAGAATGTTTAATTGCTGTAGAATGGAACAAAAGAAAACCATAGAACACGATTTTAATGTTGCAATACACGCGACAAATTACATTAGTAGTCCAACCTAGGTCCAAATTCGGCAACCGTTCCCTATCATTCGAATAAAATTGTGCCCAACTCTGGCTGGGATCGCTGTTAAACGGCGCAAGTAGCGGATTACGATCCGGGTAAACAAGCGTGGCACACGTGGATCAGCCGTAGATGGTGCCGCAGTCGCGATTAGTTGATTTACTCAGACCTTCGACGCCGCGGCTGGTGGCCTTTTCCGCAACTAGGCTAAGGCCATACGTCGCCGATGCGTCCTGGAATCCGGCGTGTATCTTTAGCAAAGACGTTCTTCTGCTGCTCACGTACCGCTATTGTTCCCATTTAACGCGACATCTTTCTCTCTTACTCAGCCATTCGTTGTTCTCTTGTCTTTCAATTGTCGGTCTTTTGTTCGGAGACGCTCCTTGTCTCGAATAGGCTTCGCGGGGATAAGTCCCTCTGGCCGTATAGCGAGGAGCATCGCGCGCAAGCGGCCGTAGATCGTAGATAAAGCCGCTTTTGCATATTTACGAGCGTGTTCCCCGACTCGATCGAATCTATATAATTGGGGGACATTTTCTGACGTAACGGGGGAGGGACGGAATTGAAAACCGCGCGTGGGTTGGATGAACCTGTTGTATGGTAGCTACGCGAGCTACTCTCTGGCTGGTATCTGGTTCTCGGGAATGAAGATCGATGGGTAACTGTTCGGGACGTGGAAAGCTTTGATGAGAGTGCTCCTCTAGGGTGCTACGATGTATTAGCACGTCATTGTGAGCACGGAGAAGAATACGAAACTGTCTCACGGGCGTTCTGTGCAGAACCGTAGACAATTGGAGGAGCTAGGATTTTCTGTATTTATAGCTTATGTGTATGTGTGTATTTAAAATTCAATTAATGACTATGTACTGAAATTTTTATTTTATTCTTTATACGGCGGAGCCCTTCGTTAACCTTTAGAGGATGGGCAGGTTTTTCCATGAATTTTTATATTTTTGAATTAGAATTTATATACCAGTGGTGACCAAAACTTGTTTGGATAGGAGAATTTTACCCTAAAAAATAAGTAATGAGTGCATTTGGCTTTTATTCTCTTCAAGTTCTCAATCATCAAAAATTCAAACTCCCAATTCGCATCTACTGTAGTGTTTACGTATACTTAGGAGAGGTGCGATTTCTGAGGGTTAACCTCTGCACTCCAATCTTTTTTCCCCTGAAGAACCAGAAACCTCGCAATATATTTAAAGCAAAAATAAAAAAAACCAATATAGATAACTTATATTCTCAAAAATGATCGATCCCATTTAGTTACACGAAACAGTACCTACATTATTATTTCGTACAACCGCGTCAGAATCGACGAGGAGCCCTAGTCAGATGTTTCCCATCCAAAGAAGTTTTTCCATGACTATTTATATTTTCGAATTAGAATTTATATACCAGTGGTGACCAAAACTTGTTAGGATAGGAGAATTATTACCGTAGAATTTCTCAGCAAATTTTACCCTGAAAAATAAGTAATGAGTTCATTTGAATTTTATTCTCTTCAAGTTCTCAATCATCAAAAATTCAAACTCCCAATTTGTATCCAATATAGTGTTTACGTATACTTAGGAGAGGTGCGATTTCTGAGGGTTAACCTCTGCACTCCAATCTTTTTTCCCCTGAAGAACCAGAAACCTCGCAATATATTTAAAGCAAAAATAAAAAAAACCAATATAGATAACTTATATTCTCAAAAATGATCGATCCCATTTAGTTACACGAAACAGTACCTACATTATTATTTCGTACAACCGCGTCAGAATCGACGAGGAGCCCCAGTCGGATGTTTCCCATCTAAACGGTGACGCGAGGAGACGAGGCGAAACAGGAGCAATTCCAAAATCGACGAAACCAGACAACAGGGAGTCTTGCCACGGGGTGGGAGTGTGTGTGTGTATAACGGTGGACTCTCCCGTCGAGCGGGCCGCCTAGACACTTGACAGACTTGTGCTTTGCACAATAGTAGGAAGCGCTAAAAATAAGCCGGCTCGGTTCCACGACGTTCTGGCCTTGGCCAGCCTCGGTCCTCGCAACCTGGTGGTACCACCTTCTCTCTCCCCCTTCCCTCCTCTCTCTACGCGCGTCCATCGTTGGTTCCTCTTCTTCTTCTCGGCTCTGACGTCGTCTCTCCGCCGTTGTTCCTCTACCAGCGGACGACCTACCTTCTTTTTTTCCTCCCGGCGTTCCGTGGCACGCACAAAACGTCCACCCACACGTCACCGACACAGGCCTATCGCGTGTGGGCGTCGAATTTTTCTCGCGGTGTCCTCTTCTGCGGCCAAAGGATCCTCCTGGTTCCGCGTCCTCAAACGTGATACCGTGGATCCCTCCTTCCTGGCGGCCTCGATCACGATTCTCGACGACACTCGGATACCACATTTGATCGTACAGTTTTATGGATTTCTATAATTTCTATATTCGTTGACACTATGGATCTTGTGAGATTTAATTTTGTAATTCTTTGAATTTTTGCTGGTTTTAGTGTACCTCAGTGCATTTTTGGGGATTTTTCGACGGTCTGGTTAGTGTTTGTACGAAGATAAATCAAAGAATTCTTGGAGAAATTGTTAAAATTAAAGTCAAATAGTTTCGAAATCAACGATAGTTTGGATTTTACAAAAAGTTTCTGGGAATTATTTGATATACCCTCGTGCACGGGAATTATTAAAATTAAAGTGAATTAATTACGACATAAACAATAATTTTGACTTTACAAACATTTTCCGAAAATGATTTCACATACTCTCGAATGTATCTGGCGATATTCCATTATTAATATTTCTCTCTGTTTCTTAACTTTGACAATAACTTCGTGAAAATTTTTAATAATTAGAACCTATTAATTCTGTTACATTCCGCAGGTTAAGTTGAGTTAAAACAGTGTCTAAAGTCGTAACGGAAACGTGATTCGGTCGAAATAGACCCTAAGACCGTGGCAGAGTCAATTGTCGAGCAGGCTGGCGAATAGGAGATTCAGACGTTCCTAGTCAGACAGTGGTATACAAGTCACAGCATTCTCCGCGACCTTTTACTTCTTGTGTTATGAATTTACGCATAAAACTGCTTAAATACCACATATTATAGTATACTATACATTGTTCTAATTAAAATTTATTCAAAAGGAAACTAATAAAGAAGAACGACACGTTAGAGTACCCGATCACTCGATCTGTAAATCTTGATCCTTCAACCGAAACTACAGGACTCGTCAACCATATAAGGTGCCTCAATACCTTGAGTACTAAAACTCTGACTCAGAAATACATCAAACCAGATCTTCAAGGTTTATCTCGACCGTGGATCAAGAATTCGATTCCACAGAGAGAAGCTTCATGTCCGTCAGTAAAAGTTACATCTCACTGTCTGTCGACAATCAATTGAAAACACTGACTCGCTCGAGTGTATAATTAAAAGCCCACTAATATTTTGACTTGTTCTATCGTCAGCCAGTACTTTCCTGATTTATTTTCGATCCTCGATCATCGGTCTAACTATACAACGGTCGTTGTTACACGACGATGTTTCCCATCCGGTTAGGTATCTGTTGACAGTCGGGCCTGTCGGTCGCGTCGGCCATCGATCCGCGGTTAGTGGAAATGCTGGAACGTCAGACGTTTCCCTCGGTTGCAGCCACGGGGAACGTGGATGACGCGCGTCGTCGAAATGACAGCAACCACCGGGGACGGGTCACCGACAGTCATCCTCGGCGCGTTCTGCAACGCTCGGTTGCACCCGAGAGATCCTTATCGGGCCATTGTTACCCCTCCTCCTGCTCTTCTTTTTTTTTTCCCCGTCTGGTTTCCTTCTCTTTGTTCTCCGCGGCTCGTCGAACACCGGCGACGTACTTAATAAATAGATAATTACGTTGCAGAATGCGCTCGCATTGTCCAGCGGGGTTTATTTTTAAACGCGACTTCGGCGGCCCGATTCTTCGTTTCTACCAAGACGACGTTGCGTTACGATCTGAACTTTCGTTTGATCTTTCGATTATAGATATATTGATATGATTCATTCGCTTTTGTGTTTGAAGCGAGCATGCATTTATGTGATGCGATTTTCTCGACTGGAGATTGTTTTATTTTTCTAAACTGTGTAATTAAAGAAAGAGAATTTGTTGTATCCCTTTTTATAGGAGGAAGCTCTAGCCTTATTTGCTAAAACCTTTATTCTTCGTTTGATCTCTCGATTATAGATATATTGATATGATTCATTCGCTTTTGTGTTTGAAGCGAGCATGCATTTATGTGATGCGATTTTTTGGACTGGAGATTTTCTTTTTTAAACTGTGTAATTGAAGAAAGAGAATTTGTTGTAATTCTTTTTGTAGGAGGAAGTTCTAGCCTTATTTGCTAAAATCTTTATTCTTCGTTTGATCTCTCGATTATAGATATATTGATATGATTCATTCGCTTTTGTGTTTGAAGCGAGCATGCATTTATGTGATGCGATTTTTTGGACTGAAGATTTTTTTTTTTAAACTGTGTAATTGAAGAAAGAGAATTTGTTGTAATTCTTTTTGTAGGAGGAAGCTCTAGCCTTATTTGCTAAAACCTTTATTCTTCGTTTGATCTCTCGATTATAGATATATTGATATGATTCATTCGCTTTTGTGTTTGAAGCGAGCATGCATTTATGTGATGCGATTTTTTAGACTGGAGATTTTTTTTTTTAAACTGTGTAATTGAAGAAAGAGAATTTGGTGTATTCCTTTTTGTAGGAGGAAGCTCTAGCCTTATTTGCTAAAACCTTTATTCTTCGTTTGATCTCTCGATTATAGATATATTGATATGATTCATTCGCTTTTGTGTTTAAAGCGAGCATGCATTTATGTGATGCGATTTTCTCGACTGGAGATTTTCTTTTTTTAAACTGTGTAATTGAAGAAAGAAATTGAGAAAGAAATTGAGAAAAGAATTGAGAATTTGTTGTATTTCTTTTTGTAAAAGGAAGTTCTAGCGTTGTTTGTTTAAAACCTTCATTCTTGTAATATTTTCCGAATTTTCTATAAAAAGCGTGATAACCTCATGCCCTTAGTAAGTTGTTCTTACAAATTCATTTGTTTTTGGAAGATTCTTACACTGTTTATCATGGTGACTCTCCTGCGAATCACGGTTAGCAAAAGGCTAGTCACCCAACTATCACCACCACCACCCATTACCATTACCACAACCAGGTCCTATTCCCCGTAATGGAGCACACCAGAACCTATTCCCTGTAATCGAGCACACCAGAACCTCTTCTCCGTCGAGCACAGTAGAAACCCGTCCTCCATCAAGGATTCCCTTCGGGCCAGATGAACAGAGTCGTGACACGGTGGTTCCTGTTCGAGGAAGGAATCGTGTCGCGATGCCGTTGCATCGTTTCCTCGTTAATACTGAGCCCCCTGATCCTCCTCCGGGTTCGAACACGGTGAACGTCGAGGGAGGAATCGCGGCCAAAGGTGGGTAAGATGAAAACCGGGTGGGTAGTAGCTCTGTGTGTCGTTTGCACGATCCGAAGGGGGTCAGGGACTGAGAGAGCACGCGTCCCCATAGAGGCTGGACCTGGTCTCTATCTCTCTCTTGCTCCCCTCTATTGTCCCGGTGCTGCACGGCTCCTCGTTAGGGGATCCTTAACGATCGCTCTTCACCGACGGGGTCGTGGTTGTCGTCGAAATCGTCGTATCGTCGATCTTAACGAGACTCCTAGTTTATCTCCCAACCCCCCCCCCCTCTTTCCCCTCACCTGGGGCACATGGGGAACGAGCTTAGCAGCGCCTCGTTTTATCGTCACCGATGGAGAGAACCCGTAGAGAGAAGGAATGGCTTCTTGCGCGACGGTGTCACGCGAGAACCGGGATGTTCAAGCCGTGGCGATGATTAATATTACCGTGCCACCCCTCCTGCCCACCCACCCTCAGTCACGATTGACACGATGATTCTTTTAACGGGTCTGTGGTTCGAGAACGAATTGAGGTTTTTGGGATTTGGACTGTTAGAGATCACCAAATATGGGTGACACGTACCTTGCAGATGGGTTGGATTATTTAAATATTGTTACAAAATGTGTGCGTGGAATTAATATCACAGTGTAGTATAAATCAAGACCAATAGTCTTTAGTAATTAAACGCATATATTTTTGATGATTTATGGTTTAAAAAAACGAAATAACACGGGTCTGACTACGTACGGTTTTCTTCACTGTGGAAGATGGGTTCGTATTTTTGTGAAAATAATGGGTAAATTGTGGCTCTAGATACTGTCAGAAATACAGTAGAACTCCGTTTATATAATACATTTAATATATAGTATATATAATATATATTACATATAATAGGAGTCCATTTATTTCTCCCCACCACCTGTGATTTTTCGTACGAGCGGACTTCAGTTAAGTTAGTCAGGCATTACTGTTGTAAAATTCCATTGATACAAATGGAGTTCATATAAACGGAGTTTCACTGTAAGACGAAATTGTCCTTTGATAGTATATACTATGTACTAACGTTAGTTATTGAGACTGTCCTTGGGAGGAAAAAGTTTGGAGAAGAAAATGGAAGTTTTTGAGGTTCAGAAAGGGCTACCAGAAAGATCCCTAGATAATTCGTGCAATCAGAGAAAAAGAAGAAAAAGTCAGAGTGAAAACCAAATCTTGATATTCTACAATCTAGACTAGCAATGAGCAACCCTTTTTTGTATCGGGCTAAAGTGGAAAATTGAATACTCCGTATACGATGGAATCGCAATCTGAGAAAACCTGATTTATTAAAAATAGTTAACTTGTAAGGTGGATCTTCGTATTGCGCGTCGCAAGTAAATAATTGGCGGGTTGTAGGTTGCTCATCACTGGTCTAGAGGGTAGACAAGAGATCATTTGTCAGACCTAAGGGTCCAATCCTATCAGTTTTGTAACTATGTATTGACCTGTAGAGGACGGAAAGCCTATTATTAGGCTCCAGAGGGGTCGCTCAGTTTTCCTAGTACACCACTATATAACAAATACAAAAACGTTCTAACTCGAATATATAAATGTCACGGAAAAACCTTCTCGTCCTCTAAAGGTTAGTAAAGGAAATATATTTGACAGAAACCAGATAAACACTAATTCTTAAAATAAAAACAAAAAACAATTACATCTAAACACACATCAAACGAGGGACACAAAAACACCGAACCAAAGTTACCCCAAGAATTACTCAAGAAAAACTCAACCGAGTGACCTCACGTGTCCAGCGAATCTCCTAACAAAATCAGCATACAGAACCATTAAACCAGAGCCAGATGGACAGCAAATACCATCGAGTAGGTGTAATCTCCATCGCGGTTCCGCGTACACCATACGGATCGTAGCGTCTAATTGATGTACGATCCCGTTAAACGGTCGCCCATAAGGCGATTTCTCTCGTCTGCTCGCTGGCGAAGTTGGTCGCAAAAATGGAGAAAAACAGACGTCGTCGTCGTCGTCTTTCAGGGTGTAGAGGAGGAAAGAACGAACGGCGGGTCGACGTATGCACGCGTCGTTGATTTCGAGGTTAACCTTTCGGCCCACGGAACCGTTGGTGTACGGCTGGCTGCCCGGTGTACGAGACCTAACGGACCAAGGACGGACTTTCCGTCTCGCTTGGTACCGATGGAATTCGTGGATATTCAACGTGGCGCGCGCGTGGGCCCCGCGCAGGCCACGGACGGGGAAGAATTCGTGTTGCACCGCGCCGTGAAACGCGACGAAGAAAAAAAAAAATAATGGGGGACCAGCTCGTCCATCTGCGTCGCACACTTGCGGGGCCCGTGTTGCGTCTGTGCGAACTTCTTTTCAAAGTCGAGCAAGCGGCCACGTGGAAAAAAATACTGACGCAGAAGTGCGCGCAACCGAGCGCAATTCGGAGGCTTCTTGCGCTGTTGGATCGTGGGACTTATAGGGGAAAGACTCGAACTGTCCGACTTCGATTTTGACGGGGGTTTTTAAGATGATAGTATAGAGCAGGGGTTCTTAAGTTTATGTAGTCCGAGGAGCCCCTCTTGAATAATATTTTTTTTTAAATAAAAAAAAATACATAAAAATAATAGGTTCATGTTTTATTTATTGCCTTAAAAATATATTTTTTATTGCTCCGCGCTTCTTGCCTTTTCATCGTCTTTTTGAACTGTTTGCAACCATTTTTTATAATTTCGCGGACTCCTGATAATGGCTACAGTTAAGGACTACAGTTTAAGAACCTATGGTATAGAGGTTCCTAATGATATACAAATCGTGATTAGTAGAGATTTAAGTGGTGTCTGAAGGTTGGACAATTTAGTTTCGGAGGATTCGCGATAGAGGCTGCATGCGGTCCTAAAAGGGGGGTGCACGAGATTAAACAGACTCGACGTCAGGCGATGACGGATGACCACGTTAGGTTATCCAGTTGGGTCGTCGTGGGGTTGTTTGATTGGAAGAGGCATGCGAAGATTTCGAAATGGCCAACAGCCCGACATACAGTCGCCTTGAGGAGGAGGTGATTGTTTATAGAAGTTCTGGTCATGAAGTGGAGAAGACAAGGATGCATTTTGTTAAGAGGACTGGAAGGAAAATTGTACCTTTTACAATTTTGTAATTTTTCTGACACGAGGACCTATTACTATTTACTGTCATCTGTGTCAATACAGGATTCTTTAAAAAAATATTAATCCCTCAGGTACGAAGCTTCCTTGTTTCTTGCGTAGACGTAACTATAAATCTATTATGTAATTTCTATTACAAATTTCTAGATGTTCAGGCCTAATTGAGATTCGCAGATATTGGGAAATACGATTTATAATCATAAGGGCATTTTTAAGACTTATATAAAAGTAATTGATTTAGAGAAACGGAACTGTTACTACAATATACAGTAAATGATCGATGATTGTCTGAAGTCTCTTCGTCACTGAATATTCAGACGTCATCCCCACCACTGATCCCCTTTGGAACCAGTCAAGCGACCAGTAGTGGGGACGACGTCAGAACACTCAAAGCCAAGGATCCTTCGAACACTCATCGCCGATATACTCTACTATATTATCAAATCTATTTTATCATCAAAAACTTTCCATTCGTTCACCATTCACTACAAATTCCTCGAATCTTCTCCACATCATCTCCAAAACCCCCGATCATATTTCTCTCGCCATTCTCGCAATCACATTCCCAAAGAAACGAAAAGAAACTACACAAACATACATATTCCCCACGTAAGTGTATATTCGCAGTCATCGCCAGTGAATCAATACCACAATATCTCGACACGAAGTAATAAAAGACACTTGAGCATCCTTGGAATTCAAATAGCACCTCACGCAAGGCTAGTAGAAACGGTGAATAATAGACAGACGCAACGAGTACTGCCTCACCTTAAAAAAAGGAAAAAGAAAAAGAAACTACCGATCCCGCAAAAGAATTCCAGCGGAACGCAGCAGCGAACGCGCCGTAAACCGGGTCCTCCTCTTTCGTCTTTCGCGCGTTATCTCGTCAGCGCGATCTTTACTGCGCGCCTCGTCTCATCCGCGCGCGTCGTTTTACCGTCGATCGTAATTTTTGCTCCCACCCTGGGCCTTTGTCAGCGTCGCGAGGATACCAGGCTTGGAAACAAGTAGCGATAGCGCGCTAAGTGCGCGCACATTGTTAGAGCACGGTGCTCATGTGCTCCCTGGCTGTTTACGGGGACTCTCGCGATCACGGAGGCGGAGGTATTTCAGTCGAAACAGCTTGATCTCCGTCCACGTTTCGTTCTACGTGTTTGCCTCTTCCCCCCCCCCCTCCCCCTTCGAGATTTATCCGACTGACTTATCTCTCATTCTTTCCGAGCATGCGTACCCGCCGGAAATCGCTCGTGGCGGAGATCCTTTCTGCCCGATTGCGGCCTCGAACGCGCGGTTTTTTGTTATCCCCCTGCCCTCTGATCGTTTATCAACGAAACTCGCGGCGTAAATTTCACGACGATCATATCGAGACTCTGGAGAAAACCGGAGAAACTTTCTGTAATACGGGCGAATAAAGATTTGCTGATGAATCGGGGGAATATTTGACGAGCTTGTTTCGTTTAAGGCCCATTCCTCATTTAGTCGGATGAAACAAGGGGATATTTGGGAAGGTTTTTTAACGGTAGAACTAACGACGATTAACGCATATTTGCTTCGATCGGTGGATAAACGTCAAAAACTTTTGAAAATTCAGAAATTGACTAATTTCTTCACTTTCAGAGCAAATGTATTGTCATAACATTTTATTCGTCGATGTAAGAGTGTATTGACAGGTCATTTTGACTTGCTTGGTAGTTCTAGTGTTAAAAGAATGCGAAGAAGATATGATTAAAATGACTTACTGGTCTTTATTTGCTATGCATTCAAGTATATTTTAAAGAATGCAAAGAAGATACGATTAATAAGACATACAAGTATATTTTAAAGAATGCAAAGAACATATGATTAAAAAGACTTATTGGTCTTTATTTGCTATGCATTCAAGTATATTTTAAAAAATGCAAAGAAGATATGATTGAAAAGGCTTATAGGTCTTTATTTTCTAAACATTCGAGTAAATTTAAAAAAAATTTGTTTCAATGAATCGTGCAACGTGGTAAATTGTAAGTGACGCTAATCGTGTTGATATAAAATTGCACTGCACAAACGATGACGACGGTGTTTCGATGTAGATTAGTCTGAAATGAAAATTTCGAAAAGATTATTGAATGTTACTCCAACATTCGTGAAGTCGAAGAAATAATATGGCAGCATTTGGTATGAGTTTTGACAAAGCATGCAAAAGAAAGGAAGAAATTTTGCGTCTATTATTGTGAATAACGAAAGAATTTATGCTTCAAAATTTTCAATAGTCCGTCATACGAGAGTCGATTCAATTACGAAAAGAATGCCAGAAGAAGTTTTAAAATTGGTTAATAACTTTTTGCGTTACGATGGGCACCGTTTGTATACAGTGCAATTTCGGATCAACACGACTCCTACAATGTAGGAATGTTAAAACAAAAAATTTTGTTATTTACCAGGAAGTTTCTTTATCATATCTTCTTTGTTTTCTTTTAAAAAAATTCCTGTCTTACCTTTTATTCCGGCTGCTAAAGGGGACTGGAGCCTTAATACAGTCTTTCCCAACGTGTGGCAATTTAAACATTTTGGGGGGCAATTAATAAATCACATCATCGACCACAGTTTTACCTGTCTGCCTTTTTAATTTAAAGCAGCTATGAAAATACAAAAAGAAACTTTTTCAGAACATTTACTATTATGCTAAGGAGGCATCGAGATCTTTGAGGCGTTTAGGTGAGACATGATCCAAAAAAGGTTGGGAAACATTGATTTAATACCTTGTAGAAAATGTTCGTCTGTTGATTTTGAATTAAATATTGAATCGGTTAATATGCATATGATGTCGTAGAGTATCGTAGAAGCGGTTTTTTTCTCTTGTTACGAGTTCGTGATTTCTAACATGCGGAATTTTAATCGGTTGTTCCGTTAGAATTTAAAATGCAAAGAAATACAGGCTGGGGAGTCGAGATGGGCGTTACGAAACGGATTTGTGAGTGTGATTATTGGGAAGTAGGTTTGTGTACTGGTATTGCTTATAGAGAATGAAATTTCAAAATATGAAATACGGAGGCTCAGAGTGTCTAGGAATCATTTGATTCTGATGTCTGGACACGACGAAAGACACTTTAGACATGAAAAATAATGTCTGTACTATAAACATTGTGTTTACTGATTTTTACTTTTAAATTATTCAATTTATTATTTCTGTCCAGAAAAGGTAAGCATCTGGATCAACATCCAACAGTTCGATTATTAATCCTTAACTTTAAGTGTTACACCAGTGCAACTTATCTTAAAATAATGTTAATATAAATTAACTTATCTTAAAAGTACGTCAAATTCTGTTGTCCGTTAATATCTAACTTCTGTCAACAATAATTCGTAGTTTCACTGATGCGAAGTAGATCTTGATGTTTTGAGTTGAGATTAATACAAGTATTCCTTGGAAAAAAAAAATTCAAAAATACATCGATTTATTATCGATGTTTCCGACTTCAAAATAACAAGATACAACGTATGAAATTTGCAGATCACGGCAGTTTGTTCGATCCCGAGATCAAAATAACGAAAACCAGGTGAATATTTAGGCGGAGGATTAGAGAAGGCGTGGACGCAAAAACAGCGTGCTTTCTTTCGAGAATCAACGATCGCTTGATTCTTTATGCTTCTTCCGTCGCTGTCGCTCGAATTAACATTCGTGAATTGACATCGTGGAATGTTCCCTCGCGCGAAATAGAAGCATTCGAGTGTGACGTTCGTTCGGACCGCGGGATTCCGTGGAATGTTTTCGGATCTCGGTCCTGGAATCTGATGTTCTGGAGATTCTCGTGATTCGGCAAAAAGTTTCAATGCTTTCTGAATGGCAGATTCAATGGTAATGTTTTTTGAGAGTAATAGAGTAACGTTATTTGTTAACCTCTTATGATAGTATGTTTGTTCCTAGTCGTTGGAAATTAAGCGTCGTCATTGCTATATTTTTTATAACGTTTTATTATAAACGTCCTATTACAATATTATACAAATGAATATATCCATAAATAGATATTACACAGTAAACTTAATATTATAAGATTGAAAACATATTGCACTAAACATTATCATTAGAACGGGAGACAAATTTATCTACCTGTATTACAAGTACCAAAATTAGGAGATTTACATGGAATGAAGGTGATCAGGTTTGACATTCAAGAGGTTCATATCCAGTGGCTCACTCTTACAGCAACTATAACCCACAATTATGATCCATAACCGAGTAGATAAAGCATCTTACTCAAGCTCAACAAATTAGTATCGAGTGAAACGAGCCATCAGCATCCAGTCCTGGGTCTAACATCCTCTAACAATTCAATCATTCTGAATTCAAACGAATCAACTTCTCCAAACGTCTTAACTCAGGCACTTTCAATAATATTAATTTTTAAGCGCTTTAATTTTCCCTACGTTTTACGTCACCAAGGTGACCAGTTCGTGCTTTAAAGAATTATGCCAACCTATAAATTTAAAAAAAATCAATTTTAGGGTTTCAATATTTTCTTACAGTACATCATTTTAGAAATATTGTGTGAAATTATGAAGTTGATCCGACCAAAATTGGCGGAGTTACGCTCGTTTAAAGTATACGGCCCCTATTTAATCATATTTTGCATTAAAGAAATTATTATAAGCACCTTAAAATGTACACTTTCGAATACAACACCGTATGTTTAAAAAAGTCTTTACGTTTTTTAAAAATAAATTCTGAAAGTACATGTTCTTTTTTCGAGCTCGCAGGTAGGCATAACATCTTAAGTCAGTTACCACATCACGCCTCTAGAAACGGGCAAGACACCATTTGCCCAGGGCAATAGGACACTTTTAATTTCCTCGCGGACAACCATTCGCGTTTCTCTAATACGGCAAAAAGTCGCGTTAATTTCTCCAAGGCGACGAGCCCGTTTTTCCCCGCTGGTAGAATCTCGCAGGGAGAAAAAACAGGAGGGAAAGTTGCAAGGAGGATCCGGGGGACTGCTGCAGCCTAGAATCGCTTCTTTCTTTCCCAGTGCATACCACGGACCTACGACGCCGGTTCTCGTGTCCCTCTTTCTCTCTCTCACCCTCGTGAGATAGCTCGATCCACTCTCCTACGTAGCTAGTTCCAGTGCTCTTTGTCCTCTGACCCAGATAGGAAAGTCGCGTGGAGAGCGTGGAACCCGGGGAACGTTGAAGAGGAAGAGGATCGTAGAGCCCTCTCTCTTCCTGCAGTCTCGCGCGGCGGGCAATCAAGGTGGTAGAGCGAGGGACAAAAATAGTCTAGCATTTCCATGCACTATGCAGATATTAGGCGTGGATTTCTTATTACTAGACTGCGGATGTTAATGCAGAATCATATTTTCCGAGAGTATTTTATATACAGTGTGTCCGAGTGTCATATAAAATATTCGTTATTTGAAAGGATGTTTGAAGTAGAATTTACTTTGTTTCGAGGGGGAAGTTTTATGTTGTAACAAAGCTTATCTAGATGGACGTGCCTCCAGAGATTTCAAAGTGACCTTCGTTTTTTTCAATGGACCTATTTGTTTTCGTTTAGGTAAAACTGTAGCCCAGGGTTTTCCAAACTTTTTCTGCAATGGAACACTTCGCAATTTAACGGAAATTTTAACGGAACACTGCTTATTTTTTAGGTTGGGTAATTCCTACTAGTAAAAATAAAAAAAAATGTTATTAAAACACATTATTTATTTAGTAATTATTTTTAAATATAAAACTATAATATAATATAAACATAAAAATATGAATCAATGAAGCACTTAATGACTTTGATGATAAAACCTTTCCAAATTGTCGCAGAACACATATTCAGGTTCAGCGGAACACAATTTGGGAAACCCTGCTGTAGCCCATTCCGTGACGAATTTATTGACTTATAATACAAGGTCATCAGAGTCATTTATTACCAATCGTCTCGGTGTGTATTATAAACCCATAAAGTCTTCAATTTTTTTTTTATCACGCTGTATATATTTTTGAGAAGTGAAGTCACAAAGTCTGTTAGTATATTTGTGAATAAAAACGTGTTAAATATAAACTAGAAACATCATGAAATTCATTAAATTACTTCATCTGGAAACATTTATGCAGAATTGTATTTTCATAGAGCGTTCCAAGGATCCAGAATGAAAGACACATTTGTTTCGTCGTGAATGCAGCATCAGAGTTTGCCAAAGGGTCTCGTGTTGCTCTGTTTTACACATGTACATACTTCTGTCGTGAATGCATAAGATCTAGAGTCTAGTTATTGCTGCGGGGAAAATCCACTAGGACAGCGTAGAACAATCTCATACGCCAGTTTTATGCGAGCGATAAAAACCAATTGTATGGGTTTTCTGTATTGCCGTCTGTTATACCGAATTGCGATTCAGTCATGTATAGTACTTGTTCTTTGTATATGTACATAAATAATTCGTTACAAAATTTACAACTAACCATAACTTACAATCGATAAATCCCTTTAATTCTCAAGAATGTCACTATATTATAGGAATGAAAGTTTGAAAAAAAAAGGGTGGAATTCGAATTCACATCATGAACCGAGTTTCCGCACTCGTGGCACATTTGATCCACCATTTCTCAGCGACTTTTCTTGACAGAAGTGCCGCGAGAAAGGCTGTCGTCGGGGTCCGGCTGAAATCCGGTTTCCATTTCAACTTGACTCGTCCCTGCCCTTCCTTTGGGTGGCCACGTCCGCTCGGCTGGGTCAGACACGTGTCTAACCCGTTCGTGGTCGTGGAAAGTCTTCGTAGGGACCTTTTGCACGAGAGTGGCTGACCCTTTCGGGAACTTCGCGAAACAAGAAACGACTGGCTGCCTGTCCGCGATTTTCGTTTTCGGATTTTCCCCTTTTCGGGTGCGTGCTCCAGAAAAATTATTTGAAAATGAAAGAGGATTCAGGAGGAAGATTGTTTCCTTACAATTTTTTCCCTTCCAGTAGTGTGACTTAAAATTTCAGTAGTAAGTTTAGTGGATTTCAGTAGTAGTGGACACCTTTATTTTCCACTATTTCCATTCTGGGATCTTCCTTTCTTGGGAGTTTGCTCCAGGAAGATGATTTGAAGATGAAAGAAAATTCAGGAGGAAGATTGTTTCCTTACAATTTTTTCCCTTGCAGTAGGGTGACTTAAAATTTCAGTAGTAAGAGTTAGTGGACACCTTTATTTTTCACTATTTCCATTCTGGGATGTTCCTTTCTTGGGAGTTTGCTCCAGAAAGATGATTTGAAGATGAAAGAGGATTCGAGAAGAAAATTATTTCCTTACAATTTCCTTCCTTGCAGCAAGGTGACTTAAAATTTCAGCAGTAAGAGTTAATGGACACCACTATTTTCATTTTGAGATTTTACTTCCTTGGGAACGTGCTTCAGAAAGATGATTAGAATTAGAAGGAAGATTGTGTTCTTACAATATCCTTCCGTGTAGTAAGATGACTTCAAATTTGAGTTGCACGAGTTGCTGGAGCCAGTTTGAGGTTTTTGATTCTGTGTCGTAAATAATAAATTGTCACTCTGTACAAGGGATTTCTTCAAACGAATATTAATATTAGGAGAAATGTAATAAAGTGAACCACATCAGTTACAGTTGTCAGGGCGACAATGGTAGCCATAACATGGCGATCTACTGTCAAATAATTTTAAATTTCTACATCTACGAAGAATTGTGAACCTTTCTATAAAATAATCTAAGTTAAGTTTGCAAATTCATATTTGTAAATCTACACGTGTAAGCTTTATAATTGCACTCTTCCCGGTCCTTTGAAATTGTATTATTCTAAGGAAATTAACAAAATGGCACCCAAGAATTATTACTAATGTGTTCTCACAAAATTACGCATTTACAAATTCATAATTTCTTCGAAGATTCTTCTGTCTGCTGGAAATAAATCTGGAAAGAAGATTTATCGGCGTAGGTTTCAAGCTTCGAGGGCTGGATGGTAGGCGCGATCGATGTTGCGCAGTCATGGGTAAAAATATGTCGATGTCTTACGACCCGTATACACGGGACCATCTGTCGATGACATCAGTAGCCCGCATACACACGGTTTTCCTTTCCGTGCACGTGACATCCAGTTTTATATAACAAATAATGGCCATGGTTCGCGCTGCATGTTAAGCTGTCGTCAGGTGATACTTCCGACGAACAGTTGGTATTCCTTGTATTTGTTCACGTTGCTTCGTTTACCTGGCGACAATTGACTGGACAGTGGTTCTAACACGACAGCCTATAACACAGCACTTGAATTGTTTTACTTCGTTCAGGTTCCAGGAGTGAATATACAAGCGTTTATTATTTGAAAATAAAATTATAAAAACCTGATATATAATCATATTGTTTTTTTATCTTAACTTCTTAATATTTACATCATAGCAATCGCACAGGCGACAGTGTTTGAGTCTATTTGGACCCTTAACATTACAGATTATTATGTAAGGGTGGTCGTGCCAATAAGATAACACAACTAAAGTGGTCATATGTATCCGGTGATCTGGGTCCGAATAGACTAGTATTCGAGGAGGATTAATATACATATACAGACGATTCATAATCTTTTCTACAAATTGACAATTAGAGGTTGTGATTAGAGTACGATAATACACACTGAATTGACAGTAATAAGTCGCAGTTTACCCAGAACCCTCTCTTTTGCAATAAAATGATTGGACAAGAGAAATACGAATGAAGCTGGTCATGTGTATTCGTTCATTTAAGTACATGTGACGTAAAGCTACGTCATAAATTCATGAACGTCTCAAACAATGTTTGGACTCTTCGAAAAGTAACCAAATTCAAGACTCAATGCTTAGACAAAAAAGGTATGAATCAAGTGAGTCACGTATATGAACTAGATCTCAGCCACAAATTCGTGAACGTCCCAAACGATGTTTGGACCCGTCGAAAAGTAATCAAATCCACAACTCAATAATTGCACAACAAAAACACGCATCAAATGAATCATTTGTATTCAGCTATTTACAAGTGCACATGAAATAGATCCTCTCTATAAATCCATGAACGTCCCAAACGATGTTTGGACACGTCGAAAAGTAATCAAATCCACGATTATATATACAATTCCACAAAATAAACATGAATCAATTGAGTCACGCCGATTCATTCATTTACAAGGATGTTTATGTGAAGTATGTACATCACTTCATTAATCAACAAATGTCCCAAACGATGTTTGGACCCGTCGAAAAGTAATCAAATTTACAACTCAATAATTGCACAACAAGAACACGCATCAAATGAATCATTTGTATTCAGCTATTTACAAGTACGCATGAAATAGATCCTCTCTATAAATCCATGAACGTCCCAAACGATGTTTGGACGCGTCGAAAAGTAACCAAATCCAGGACTCAAGAGGGTGGTCTGAGACTCAGTCGAAGGTGTTCCTCCGACCTCACCCATCCTCTTCCTATTGTTGCAAACTTGTGTATCTGTTCTCCGTTGATATCAAAATGCAAAACGGTCTCCGGATCCGCGGATTAACGAAGTTCCGCGTCGGCTTAAAAGAAAAACTGCCGACGCCCGGTTACAGCCTCGGGTACATATTCATGAGAGAGCCGCCACCGACAAAGGTGGGAGAGGATATCCAAAGCCGGCGGGGGCTCACGGCGCGAAAGTTTTAATAATTTATAAAGAACCTTGTACCCAGGTTGCTCGGGTAGGAAAATTAATTTCTGTTTCCTGGAAAGTTTGCGCGCGCGTACGCCCGCCAACGCTGTCGCGGCTCTGTCGAACATCGTCGCGACATTATACGCCGCGTTAGGGGAAATTAATGGGCGGGACTGCTCGTTTCTTCGAGCGAACCTTGATTTTCTGCAGTGCAGCGATCGATATACACGGAGGACCGGGAAATAGCAATCGAAGCATGCCTGCTTTCTTTCGATCCTTAACCCGTTAACGGTTTTTGACGAGCATACTCGTCATAAAGAAATGGCCCATTTTTGTTTCTAATGAGTATACTCGTCATAAAGAAATTGACATCTTTTCTGTTTTTGACGAGTATACTAGTCATGAAGAAATTATTATTTTTGGTGGTTTTTGACGAGTATACTCGTCATAAAAAAATGGCCCATTTTTGTTTCTGATGAGAATACTCGTCATAAAGAAATGGACATCTTTTCTCTTTTTGACGAGTATACTCGTCATAAAGAAATGGCCGATTTTTGTTTCTGATGAGTATACTCGTCATACAGAAATGGACACCTTTTCTGTTTTTGACGAGTATACTAGTCATGAAGAAATTACCATTTTTGGTGTTTTTGACGAGTATACTCGTCATAAAGAAATGGCAGTTTTTTTCTGTTTTCGACGAGTATACTAGTCATGAAGAAATTACCATTTTTTGTGTTTTTGACGAGTACACTCGTCATAAAGAAATGGCAGTATTTTTCTGTTTTTGATGAGTATGTTCGTCATACGACAAAAATTTCTGTGTGTTTTTGACGAGTACACTCGTCATAAAGAAATGGCAGTATTTTTCTGTTTTTGACGAGTATGTTCGTCATACGATAAAAATAATCTACTTCTTTATGGCGAGTATACTCGTCAAATAAAAAGAAAAATTGTCATTTATGACGAGTATACTCATCAAAAAGAGTTAACAGATTAAGGGTGTTTTCTGAGTTAGACGACCGATTTTAGAGTGATTTCAGGATTTCTTGTCTAGGTGACAAGGAAAGTTACGATATTAGTGCTTTGTATATAGTTTTCGAGAAAACTATGGGACAGCGTTAGAAAACTTGAACAGACCCTCATCGTTCTGACGGTTTGTCCAATTTCGACTTTTTGACCCCGAAAACCAGAATGCACCCCTTAATAATAAGCGTACGTGAGCCACGATAGATTGGGTGCTTTATCGATTACTCTATGAAACGTGTTAGTATCTTAAATGGAATTAGTTATCCCCAGTTTAACGAACATTCTATTTCGAATAGTTGATTATTATCAAAGTAATTGACAAGAATAACTTTACACCTTGAGGGTATTACAGGGTGTCCTAACAATTGAGGACATATTCAGATGTACACGTCCCATATGTTAATTTGGGAGACCTGTAATGAATGTCCAGAAAATTTGTAACATATTTAGCTCACGAAAAATTCAGCGAAATTATTATAAATCATTCGAGAAATAATTTCCATGACATTGGTCACGATGGAAACGCAAGAATGACAGAAGTCATGTGATATTTATCGCTCAGACTCGGCGCCATGCAAACTCGCGGATTACAACATCCGATAATTCCGGACTATTTTCCGTGTCTGCGAGACCCGTCGCTTGCGAGACGTCCGGCGCGGAAGGGAATTACGGAAGAGAAGAAAAAAAAATGGGTATCAAAGGTCACACCTGCACACGCGTCTCGATTGCGACAGCGCGGCGGGGACACACGTTGTTTCACCTGCACAACGACCATTCGGAAATCTGGAACGGAGCGACGAGAATTGCGTAACAGTCGGGGATGACAGAAAATTACTAGCCGCGACGTCCACGACATTCCAAGAATCGAATTCCGTTCGTTAATTAGAGTTCGTCCGCAGTCGAATATTCCCGGATATTTCTAGTGAGCAGCGTTTGTCTGCTCCGAACGCGACGTTGCGAATGGGTAACTGATGAAATTTGGTGAAAGTTGGGGTGGGGCATTGAAGTCGCCGGATTTGAGGAAAATCTGTATTAATTTTGAAATTAAGGGTGGTTATATGAGTGACTACTGATTCTTTGGATATTGAATTATACACACTAGTTTACTAATTAACCCTCTTAGACTGAAGGTAATTATCTATCGTTGGTCTTGTTATTTGCGAAAGTGTTCAGGACAGTAGAATTCCGATAATCCAGCATGCTTGGGACTTCGACACTGTTAAATTATTGGGCTACACCCGTAATGCGGTATTAATGAAGGAGATAATTTTAAAAACGGCCTTGGTTAATATAATAATACTATTCATTAACAAAAACAAACTATACATATCTACAAAATATAGAACATAAGTAGGTACGTAATATAATTATCGTATGAAGTATGGTTGTCGAATGATATTTTAGGATACGATCATGATCGTATGATATACAGCGTATGGGTTTTGGCTGCGGGACTATCTGGTATGCCAAACAATTGAATATCAATTACCAGAATTTTACTGCCTTAGTATTTAAAACCGTGAACTTCCATAAACTCCCGCAGTCTACTAACAACCAAAAAGACTTCCACCTCACCAGTTAAGGGTAAAACGAACCAAGGTACGCCGAAACAGTTCAACTCCTCTTCGCGTTTGCCGTTTCCCTGGAGCTTCTCACCGTGTCCGGTGACTGCAAATCGCCGTGACACGGGCCCGTCGAGACGACACCGGACGGCAGGTGCATCGAGATCGTCCACATCTTCCGCGGGGTTTCATCCTCTCCTCCACCTCCTCACCTCCTTCCTCCTCCTCCTCCACCTCCTCCCCCCTTCCTCCTCCTCCTCCTGCACGCCCCGCGGCGATCATAAGCGCGGCGAGTCGGCCTCCGGGCGAGCGTGTGCAACGAGTCGGCGTCCTCCTCCTCCTCCTCCTCTTCACGGCCCCCCAACACACACGCTCGTGTCTTCGTCCCCCGATACACACACCACAGGTTACATACGCGGGGCCATGCTCGCTCGCCTCTCCGTCCGTCCGTTCGTTCGTTCGTGTGTGGCGCACTTAGGCCGCCGGTGCAGCAACGGACGCGGTGCATTGTGGTGTAGCGAAGACGAAAGGAGCTGAGGGAGGAAAAGAAAGCTGGAGGAGGAGGAAGAGGAGGAGAATGACGCCGGTGGTGGTGCAAGGGGGACACGCCGGTGCAGCGCATGCAGTGCACCAGACAAAAAACGATGAGCTGCGGTGGGGGCCAGACGGGGGGCAAAAACACGCGACGGGCCCCAAACCCTGGCCCCTCCTGCGCGCCACCGTCGCCACCGCCGCAGCAACCGACTCCCTTACGTACGCGCGTCCCCCCTCCGCGCCCTACCCCGGCACGACGCGCCGCCACGGAACTAGGGATGGGATCGAGTTTGATACGTCCTCGGAAATTTCAACCGAAACCGGTGACAAAGTGCTGGGGACGTTCTTGAGAATATTGCGTTCTTTGATCGTCTTCTTGTACATTGTTCTCTATTTTTTATGTACAGGGGGAATAGAATCAGTTTCAAGATGACCGTGAATATTCCATGATTGTGTTTATGACTGAGGGAACTGAAACTTTGAATTCAGGAATTTTAGCGAACTGAAGAATTGAATTCAGGACTCCTAGTGAACCGAAGCTTTGAATTCAGGTGTTTTAGTGAAACGAAGCTTCGAATTCACGACTTTTAGTGAACCGAAACTTTGAATTCAGGACTCCTTGTGAATTGAAACTTTGAATTTAGAATTCCGAGTGAACCGAAGCTTTGAATTCAGGACTCCTAGTGAACTGAAACTTTGAATTCAGGACTCTTAGTGAACCGAAGCTTTGAATTCAGGACTCTTAGTGAACCGAAGCTTTGAATTCAGGTCTTTTAGTGATCCGAAGCTTTGAATTCAGGACTTCCAGTGATCCGAAGCTTTGAATTCAGGACTCCTAGTGAACCGAAACTTTGAATTCAGGACTCTTAGTGAACCGAAGCTTTGAATTCAAGACTTTCAGTGATCCGAAGCTTTGAATTCAGGACTTCTAGTGATCCGAAGCTTTGAATTCAGGACTCTTAGTGAACCGAAACTTTGAATTCAGGACTCTTAGTGATCCGAAGCTTTGAATTCAAGACTCCTAGTGAACCGAAACTTTGAATTCAGGACTCTTAGTGAACCGAAGCTTTGAATTCAGGACTCCTAGTGATCCGAAGCTTTGAATTCAGGACTCCTAGTGAACCGAAGCTTTGAATTCAGGACTCCTAGTGAACCGAAACTTTGAATTCAGGACTCTTAGTGAACCGAAGCTTTGAATTCAGGACTTCTAGTGATCCGAAGTTTTGAATTCACGACGTATAGTGAACCGAAGTTTTGAGTAAACAATATGTTTTGGGACATAAGAATGCAACTGTGTACTTCGCTCTAAACAAGTTTCATAAAGATAACATATTAACTAGATGAATTTTCGACCATAAATGCGTTACATCCAATTGATACTTGAACATCGTAACCTAATACGATCCGATTAATATCAGTGCAAATATTAGTACACACGCTAATGCTGAAACTTTAGGGTAAATATAGGTGGAAAGGAGGAATTATGGGAGGATGTAATTGAATACGATCGACGAGTTATGATTAATATCTTTGAGTTCATCCACACCCGTACACCAATTACTCCTGAGCTTAATTCGCGGCCGGTGCCCTTAATGCCAGCCGAATCTCGTTCCCATTCAATGATGGCCGCGTGCAACGGCCAAGATAGCGGAATGGGGTCCTATGGAAACCGGAGCGAGAGATCCCACGCCAACGAAAATCGTGGTGGCGTACCCGGACTCGCGGCGAGACCAATTCCGCGTTCGTTCACCGGCCAATAAAAATTAGAGCGCCGCCTCGTAACCGTTCCCAATCGATGCGGCTGTCGCGACCGAAAATCTATTCAAATTGACCATCGAAACCGAGCGTATCGACAAAACCGCAGACTCCACGATCGGGGCCCGGATGAATCGGCGCGTTAAGGACGCATGACTGGATTTACGTTGTCGACGGGGACACCGGTTATTTCGAAAATTGTCGGTGACACAACCGCTATTCAGATGCCTGGTCGAAATAGAACTGGCATGTATACGTGTTTGTATTATTTAGTTAGACTTTGATGATCGGTTTTTAGCTACCGACTTAACTTAGGTCTAGTCCGACTTACCTTAACTGTATTTATTGTACAGTTTCTAAACATTTAATTACGAAGCATAAATTCTAACATACCTCTTGAAATCAGAACAGTATCATAATATCGTTATCTTACCAATAGTGCCATATCAGCAACACCAAGCGTTTGCTACCACGCTCAAAAGTCCACGGTTATACAAATAACCACCTAATAGAGTCTTCCACAAATGATCCAATTTTCCCCGCAAAATATCTGTCACCCGTAAAACAATTCCAGTCAGTTGAAGCGTTAGTATTACCAAAATCAGTTTTTAAATCTCAGTGGTCCAAAGTTGCACAATCTCCAGCAAAGTTAAAATCCTCTTGAAAACCAGCGCAGACGCTCGATACACTCCGAGCCGGCCATTCATTCCGGCGTCAGCTTTCGAAAGTAATCCATAAATCGTCCCGTTGGAGGAAGATCACCGGTTGTGATCGGGTCTGTCGCCATGTCAGAGGACCTCGAGAAGACCGGACAGGCAGATCAAGAGAAGCATGGAAGCGGCGCTGGCTGGGCTACCTGACGCTTCGTTTCGCGTCGGGCGCTAGAAGGAGATGGGCAAAAAGAGGAAGGGAAAAGAAGGGACGCCGCTGCCTCGGGGATCAGGATAATATGCCGTGATCCTGCTATATACGAAGTCGGTGTGCTGGACCTTCTCTCTCCTTTCGGATCGGGTCCCGGCGAGTGAGTCCGTGGCCGGCATATACGATCCTGCTACGAGCAGTGCAGCAGCAGCAGCAGCGCCAACAGTTGGCTCGCGGCGCGGAGTCACGAAGGCCGTCTTTCAAAAACCTCTTCAGGGAAATCTCGCCGCTGCCAGGGCCGAGGGGGAAAAAAAGATCGTCCCGTGGCCCGGCGGCTTTGATCGCGGCGGTCGAGCGGAATGCCAAGCGTTCCTCCTTGAAAGACGGAAGCGAACGACCCTGTCGCGAAACCGACGACCACGACGACGCTATCTCTCTACTGAAATGTCCTCTGGACTCTGATGGTATATCCCTCTTCCATCCTTTCAATGTCCAGCTCCTACCTGGCGGACAAAGTGTTCATAGGTGCAAGGACCTTTTCGGAACATATCCTCCTCCACTGTCAGTTTCTAGAGACCGTCCAGACGTCCTAAACGGTTCGTCAAATATTGACACGCAAAATATTTGGCCACCTGCACGGTCGGTGGGCTCGTCCACTACCAATGACCGCTCCTTCGTAAAACGATTCCTGAACTTGGCCCGGGGGACGACCTTCGTTTTGCCTCCCTTTAGCCAGCTAGTCACTTTGGCGAAGAAAGTACCTTACCTAAGGCACCAGACGCCTCAACGACGGCCAAACACCGCGGGTTGGAACGGGGCGTGCCGGCTAATAACGCTAATGCCCCCACACGACCTGTCGTGCGAGGAATATCGTGAACCGAATGGGTTCAGACCGGTACTAAAAGCTTTAGAAGTCTGGTCGGAGTCCTTGACGGGGTTCGACTGTCGGGCTTCTCGCGTGTGTGCGAATGTTCGCTTTTTACGGTGTTTGACTTGTTGCCGGTCTAATGGACGATTTTCCCTTGTTCGACATGGGGCAGCGTGGAAAAATATTGGGCTTTTTGGGTGATTTGGTTGTTTCCAGCGCGGTTGTAGTGGGTTTTTTTGGCCGAAGGCTATCTGCACTGACGAATCGTAGTTCGTATTCGTTTGAATAATTGGAGATCGACTGTAGGTCTTGCTGGGGAATGTGACATCTTTCAGAATATGGTGAAACTCTTGATAACCTTAGTTACATTCATAATATGGGAATTATGAAAGTTTTCGAATGTGTTGGACTTGTTTCTTTGGAAATTGATTGTAATGTATCAGTTGGTATAATCCTGTTGCTGTTGATTGAATAGTACACTACCATTCTTTATCAGTCTTTATGATGAAAATTTGATGTTTCGTGAAAATGATGTTTTATATTATAGGCCACGTTTATTATTTTATAGTAGCGTAAGCGTTATCCATCGAGCTTTAGGGAGTATACTCTAGGGAATATACTTTACGATATTAATATTGGACTATAAATCGGCAAACTTCTACAAACTAAATGCCAAAAGTATGATAACATAGTTGACTTTAATAATTTCATGTAACATTTTATTCTTGTACACTCTGTGTAACGGAAATGTCACTTCGACGATGTGGCTGAAATGTTTTAAACAATATTTATTTCAGACATTCAGCAATTTTATGATACCTTGTAATATTCACTGCATGTTCGATAACTGTTCTAACACTCAGCTGGAGTATACATCATCGTTTGCAGTACTTGTCCTTCACTGCTCCGGTCACTGGAGACCTAAAACTCAATTTTCCCTCCAATCTAACTCCTGAGTCTCAGAAGACCCACCTCCATCCAATCTTTTATGAATCACACAGTTTTAGGCACAAGAATAATGTTTTACTAATCCTGATTTCAGAGTCTTTAACCATTAGAGAACGGGCAGGTTTTTCCATGCCTTTTCCAATTTCCGAGTTAGAACTTCTACACATTTGTTACATTGTTCAAATCCAAAAAATGGCCTACCCTCCTAGAGCCTAAAGATAGGCTTTCCATCTTCCAGAGCTTAAAATTTCACCTCCTTTGTTTTTAACCTCTCAAGTAAACAATTTCTCATCCCCAAACACCCACATACGTCTACCAGCGATCTGAAATCACATACTTCCCATCAAGCCTACTTTAGTTTAGTTTTGAACCTGTTCACCCAGAAGAGGGGAATTTCGATATTCCCCTCGAAGGTCCAGCTGTGACTATACTGTCGATAGCTATCACACAGCCTACTCCCATCAAGCCTACCAGTTATATTACCTCGTATCATCAGAAACACTATGATACCATCGAATAAAAAAATCTCTTAAGGTAAACGAAATGAAAACCGATGGAAGATACAATTCGACCACGAATATGACGAGGTGACTCGTCATCCCCGTTGAACAAGATAAAGATCTCGTGGAGCAACATCGTTTCACCTGCAACTCGTCTACCTGGCGGTAACGAGCTCAGGCGGCTCCGTTCCACCGAATTTCCAGCGTCTGGACAAAGTCCTTTGTCCACGTCGTCGGGGCGGCCGGTGCGCGACCGTGTTCGCAGAAGTTTGCAGCCCGCGCCGGGTCAGGGACCTCTTTTCGCCCTTTCCTGTCTCTCTCTCTCTCTGTGTGTGTGTGTGTTTTTTTTTGTCTTTCTTTCTTTCTCTCTCTCTTTTTTTTTTCTTTTCGTCGGCGTCGCTGTTTACCGTTGAACCGGCGATGATGAACGTTGATAACGTTTTATGGTCGTGTCTCATCCTGTCCCACCAATCGTGTGCCCAAGCGCGTTCGTGCACACACATACACGATACTCTTTCGCTCACCTCTTCGAGTACACACCGGCGAGTTACGAGCGAGCGACGCCTCTTTTCGCCGTATCTTATTTTTCACGGTGCACCTTGCCTCTCTCCTTTCTCCGGATTTCGGAGATTCTTTTTTTTTTTTTCTTTTCGGTTCGATCCGTTTACTTCCATCTCTCTTGGGTGTATTGTGGAAAGAAGGGTATAATGACGGTAATTACAGTGGGAAGAAGGGACGATATAGTGGAACTTTAGTCACTCGATTTCTTGACTTTCGTTTTTACACAAGGGTCCGTGGTAGGAATCCGGTCCTCTTTCTGCAGGATTCATTTTTGATACGAGTCGATAGATTGTTTCTTAACTCTTTGAGGCACACGATTTTATAGGAAATAATAACCCTTGTTGCACAGGATTTTTTTTAATATGAAAGAAATTATATGAAAGTAAAATATTAAACTGTGTGACTATGAGTAACTTCAATTTTTCGAGGTGGGTTTAAATATATCCCACCATGCATTAAAAGGTAAGGAAAAGGTGGGATAGTTTTTAAACCACCTAACCCTAAAGAGTTAACGCTGGGTTTACGAGACGCGTCATTTTGACGCATTTTGAATGACTTGTAATATCGAAATTCTCTATGTGGTATACCTATCTCTACGGATACACAATTTGACGCGTTCGTAAATTGAGTATTAAATAAAATGAGTTTTTTTTTAACGAAAATGTGCGGTTCGTTGACGCGTGTCTGTAGAGGTAGGTATATAAGAAATGTCCGTAAACCTAGTGTTAACACTAGAACTACGAAAGCAATCAAAATGACTGGTTAGTAAATTCTTACATTGGCGATTAAAATTGTACAACACTTTTCTTAGATTTTTCGCAACTTTCATTGCAATATAAAACTGAAGAAATTAGTTAATTTATAAATTTAAATACTTTCAGAAGTTTGTCATGTTTATTGATCAAGTTTCTAAATAATTGGAACGATAAGATCAATATTTTCGCAACAACATAAATAATTTTGGGTACGAACTACATAGTGTTTTCTGTGACAGGGTGCAACAGGGGTTATTATTACTAAATAACTTACCTATGTATTTATTATTCTTATTACTATTACACCTCGCCTCAATTCTATTTGGTTATTTGTTGTATCTATGTGCCTGAACGTTTTCAATCGCATATTGTAAAATAGTATTTTCACCCATAAGAATTAAATTAAAATCACAGGTAGACGCATGGGATTTGCAGTGACCCTAAATTTCTTTTTAAAATGTAAGTACCTAAACCAAGAGGCATTAAAAAATAAAAATAAATCAGTTTGATAACTATATTAGTTACTTTGTACAAGAAAGAAAAAATTTAAATTATATTAAAATGGCTCTGATTCAATGCGTTTATTTACGTTAATATCTGATAATTTTGTAATCATCCATAGAGTTCGTTTTACAATTCGAAACAGTCTTCTGGCGCACCTCAAAGGGCGTCTCTCTCTCTCTCGTTTTCGAGATTCCCTTTCATCCGAAAAATAGGGTCAGGTGATATTTCGTTTGATAATCAAACGGCGGGGGAGAGATTTCACGGAAGGCGAGGCCTGGTGGCGGCGCGCAATTTTGCAAAATTTCGAAGGCGGTACGTTCCGGGCGAGCGTCGCCGAGCGTGACTATAAGAAATTTTCCAGTCTCGTACACTTTCTGAATGAGAAGGAGGCGGTGAGAGAGGTTCAGAGTTCCCGGGAGGAAGGGAAAACTCGTGCTGGAACTTTCGTGCCGCCGAGTCTTTTTCACGCATCACGTACGAAATTGACTGGAAGCGGGAAGTTAGTCGATACTTTCCTTTCCGTGCATCGCTCGGCCGCGAACGACGCGGTGAAAAGCTGCCGGGACCACCGTTTACAGTCAGAATTTTCCTCGCGAAACTCGACGGGTAATCGCGTCTTCGCGAAGTTGCTTCACGAGGCTCGTTTTACGATGATTGAAAATTGAACAGGTGGAAAAGAACAGGAACGAAAGAAACAAATGAAGAGTCCTTGTAGAAATGTTTAAAAAAGAAAAGTCTACGTATAAAAATTGTGTGATGGAAGGGCAGAAGAGTTTAAGTCAGAATTATTAGTTTGGGAAAGAAAGACTTATAATTAGGGGTGAATGGGAACCTCATTTTTGAACTCTCGAAACTCGAATCCGAAACTCTCGAAACTTGAAGTGCTGGTTAGGTTTTGTAAGAGGAATGTTCTGTTTTAAGAACTGAAGTGTTGACAAAATTTTTGCATAAATCTTTAGTAATCATAGTTAAGTAGAAACGTAACAATATATTTACTTATTCTTTTTTTAGCACTAACACTGTTTAGGAGTTCCTATTTTTTACCGTCACTAAGTAATACTGTAATATAAAATTGATTCCTCGTGTCATTCTACGTATAAAAAGTATAAATATTTGTAGTACAGTATGTAAGGAAACGAGAATTATGATAAACTCTGTGTGTGTGTGTAAGTACGATGTCAGTAAATACGATAATTTTTAGACGCATAAAAAAGAGGTCTCTGGAATAGAGTTCTTTATCTGCATTTTTGTTACCTTACGTTTTTAAAATGAAATTGCAGCACTTTTTAAATATTTTTTATTAGAACGAATGATGAGAACTACGACTATGAATATGTTACCAGAAAGACACACGTAACGTCTAAAAAAATCAACAGGAGTTATGCAACGTCGTGGTAATATATCAAAATGATCGCTTCGGAAACAATCGAACCGCTCAAAGGTACAAATGTACCACGACGTTGCATAACTTCAGTTGACTTTTTATACATTATTTGTGTCTTTCTGGTAATATATGCATAATTGTTGAATCTCATGGATCGTTCTGATAAAAAATATTTCAATAATGATGTAGTTTCGCTTGAAGAACAAAAGATAACACCAATATCCCCGAAAAAAAGGTGAAAGTTGTCCACACTTGAACAGTTTTTAAGAAAGTAAATGATTTGATAAGCATAATTAAAATGATAGATTCCCCCCCCCCTTCTTTTTCTTCGATTGTTTATTAATAAAGCAAATGATTGGTGTGTTTCGAAGAAATTATTTCCATACCCCATTATACTTTCCACGAACTGATTTATCTATAAATTATTGAGATGGATAACGTTCCGACGTTTATTTGTAGAAATAACCGTTGCCTTTCAGTACTGGTGTGTAGTTTCCTAGAGGCACGGTTATCTCACCGCGATATTTCACCGAGCGTCTAGATCCCTCAGGAAATGGTTCGGGGAGGAATGTTGCCGCGAGAAAAAAAAAAGAGCGCCTATCACTTATCACCGCTACACTGATTACAACGTGGCGTACGTGTTCCCCACTCGACTACAACACACAGTATGCGTTCTAATGCTTGTTTCGTTGGTGCATGGTAGAAATTGTGTCTCGATATTCAATATAAAGGTAAAACACAATAGGAAAAGGAACCATACAACTTGATCTTCTCGTAAAAATTATCTGTACTATTATCAACATTTTTTCTCAATGCCCTCTTAAAAAGAACTTACATTTTTCCACGCTGTACAGAACTTTCGAATTACTTGGTCAATACACTGTTTTTGTCCCTTTAACACTCAGTGTGACGTTTATGTCACATCTAGAAAATCATATTTCCAGGGATTCGTCGTGAAAACACAGATAGGATGCACGTATTGGGTACATTTTTGAGTTAACTAATCCCGAGAAATAATTTTCTTTCCCGGAAGTAGTGTTTGGGCGATAAAGGGTTAAAAGAAAATAATTTTTTTCCCGGAAGGGGTCTTTGGGTGATAAGGGTTTTAAATAAATTTAAAGAAAGTAAAAAATAGCTTGGTTTAATATCGACATTTTCGAATTCAAAATAACAAGATGTAATATGTATATATATATGTATAGTCTCACAATTTTTAAAAAACGATTTAGAGGTCTGGGCGTTAGAGGGTTAGATAAGGGAATGGTTGAAATTGAAGCAAAGCTAATCTTTGTACACTGTTCAATAAACTACTGCATTTCAATTCCACGAATTAAAAAATTGAAATAAAGAAAATTCATCGAATAAAATTCGAAATAAAAAATATATTTGCCTACCGCTAGACTATCACATGCACAAGCTATGTTATAGCACTGTTTAATAAACTACTGCATTTCTATTCCACGAATCAAAAAATTAAAATAAAGAAAATTCACCGAATAAAATTCGAAATAAAAAATATATTTGCCTACCGCTAGACTATCACATACACAAGCTATTGGTATCAAATTAATTAACAATCTTACTTGATAATCACTAGATTTTCATTAAATAATTACCAAATTTCCGCAATAAAACAATTACCATTTGCTTCGGATCAATTTGCCCCGAACAGTGCCCGAGAATGACTGCAACAAATGTCTCACTGCATTGTAACTTCTTCAATTCTGAATATTTCAAATATCCACTAGACTGCAGATATTCACGGTAACTTTACCGGCCATACGACCGAAACAGGTATTGAATAGAAATCTATACCTTTCGCGGCGATATAAAACCGTTCCCCAAATAATAACATAAAACCGTTACCAAGAGTCACTGAAACTTTTTGCCTTTACTATATTATATACAAGGTCTGCATATGTCCAGTGGTGGGGATGTGTTTTGGACAGGTAACATCGTTTCTTTGTTTATACCCCGAATCACCGATAACAGTCGGTCTCGTAGGTAAGGTTGTCGAACGGGCATAAGAACGTGCGTCCGTCTGTTTTCTGTTTACAGTGAGCGCGAGCAGCTACATAGTGTCAGCGGTGCTCGTCCTGGTAGTCGGCGCACTGGTGGGTGTCCTGGCGACCGTGTCCCATCATCTTCATCATCGCCGGTTGCTGCTCCACGAGCCGGCCTCCGCCTCGATCTTGCATCACCATCGTCACGATCATCATCATCACCATCATCGTCATCGTCATCATCATCATCATCATCATCATCACAGCGAGGAACTGCCGGCGTCGCACCAACGACGTCTCCTGCTGCAGGATCACCATCGTCATCCTGGCACACCGGTGAGTCCTTTCAATTCCTTTTCAACGAGAAGTTCAGACATATTTATCAACGGTATACATATCGCGGTTAGCTCGGCATAAATTTGTTTTTTTTTTTTCTGCAAAAGCAACAAAAAGGATCTTGGAAGCATTATGTCGTATTACGTCGAGTATTTGTGAAATTTCAACGAGGAATAATTTATCGATCGACACGTTGATTACTTGTGGGGGTTATCGATGATCGACGGGTTGGAATTTAGACAGAGGAAATCATCTGGAATGTTCGCGACCTTTTCGGGAATATCAATATTGAGATATGAATCGGTCATGTTAATGGAAATAAAGATAACCCTTGTGTAATACGGGATTGACGTGACACGGTTTCGTTCTACAAGGTTCGAGAAATTTATAGGACGGTGGAAGAATTGTGTAGAATAGTGCAGTGTTGTTAGTTTTTCGAATATTACCCTGTTTTTTGGATTTGTTCTGAATTTCCTGTGACACGAATTCCAAACCGTGTTATACGGGGGTTACCTGTATACTATAGTGTTATTAAACTGCGGATTTTTATGCAAAATAACATTGTCTAAAGTAATGTGTAAAGACAGGAGCAAATATAGAAATTTATTTTTCTTCTTTTAATATTTTATTGAGTTCAGAGTAAAATAGAAAAATCATTGGATCCAATGAAAGTTTTGTCTTTTATTGTATTTCACAGAGCCCTTTGGGCTATAAATGCATAAAATCCGCAGTCTAGTTATTAGTTTTTCGAATATTACCCTGTTTTTTGGATTTGTTCTGAATTTCCTGTGACACGAATTCCAAACCGTGTTATACGGGGGTTACCTGTATACTATAGTGTTATTAAACTGCGGATTTTTATGCAAAATAACATTGTCTAAAGTAATGTGTAAAGACAGGAGCAAATATAGAAATTTATTTTTCTTCTTTTAATATTTTATTGAGTTCAGAGTAAAATAGAAAAATCATTGGATCCAATGAAAGTTTTGTCTTTTATTGTATTTCACAGAGCCCTTTGGGCTATAAATGCATAAAATCCGCAGTCTAGTTATTAGTTTTTCGAATATTACCCTGTTTTTTGGATTTGTTCTGAATTTCCTGTGACACGAATTCCAAACCGTGTTATACGGGGGTTACCTGTATACTATAGTGTTATTAGACTGCTGATTTTTATGCAAAATAACATTGTCTAAAGTAATGTGTAAAGACAGGAGCAAATATAGAAATTTATTTTTCCTCTTAAAGATTTTATTGAGTTCAGAGTAAAATAGAAAAATCATTGGATCCAATGAAAGTTTTGTCTTTTATTGTATTTCACAGAGCCCTTTGGGCTATAAATGCATAAAATCCGCAGTCTAGTTACTAGATTCTGGAATATAACCCCGTTTTTTTTATTAGTTCCGAGTTTTGTGTAACATGGAATTCCCGTTACACGGTTTCATTCTAACACGATCGTAATTGGACAAACCCTTGAATAACACGGTTATAGAATTGTATAGAATAGTGTAATATTGTTAGTTTTTAAAATAACTCAGTTTCGTGTATTAGTTCTGAGTTTGAATATCTATAATGAAAATTTAATAAATATATATCGAAGATTTATGTTAGTTATGTACATACTGAAACTTTCATTGAAATCGGTTAATACAGAAACGAGCGACAGACATAAAAAGATGTGAGAATTGATAGATTTATTACAGTTGTAGATCGAATGTTGGGAAAAACTGCGATTTTCAATACTTTTAATCGTTTGTATCTCGTAGCAACGTTAACCGATTTTGATGAAATTTTCAACATGTATATAACTAACATAAATCTTCGATATGTATTTATTAAATTTTCCTTATAACCTCAGATTAAAAAGTTGTAAAACACGACCTTTAACATTTTCTTCGCGATTCGGACCAATTGCAACTTTTTCAAATTTTTTTTTCACATCATTTAGTAAATTAATGTCTCTAACTTCACAAAAAAAAATCTCAAGTCATTTGGACCAATTTTAAAAGAGTTGTTCCGTTTTAAAGGGTGTACGAATATCTTTTTACACCCACTGTGTATGTACCTGACGAAAATCCTAATTCACCGATAGCGTGGCAGGGATCGTTCTTCTAGTTATTGGGATCCCCATTGGGTACACGAGCGCGCCAGTCAGATAAGTGGGGGACGGAAGCGCGATTTCCCATTTCGAACGGAGGTAGTCGCGGGCGGCGTCGTCGACCTTCGGACGAGATTATTACGCGGATTCGTGGAACGTCGAAGGCTGTCTGGAAAAATGCTGCTGATATCTAATCTCAGCCGGGATGGTAGCGCAGCTGCGCCTATCTAGCCCACATGTTTTCCTCTCGGCCCCCGTCTGGAAAACCAGACCGCGAGAGGTCTCTTGCGCCCACATTCCATCCACACTTCTTCGATTTCTCTCCATATATCTCTCCTGTCGATCGATTTCCTCTTGTCTTTCTTCAATCTTAAGGGCACGTTAACAGAAAAAAAACGACACCTTGAAACGATAGAAATGGTCTGTCCTCCCCCTTTTCTTTCTTCGATCTTAAGGGCACGTTAACAGAAATAAATGACACCTTGAAACGGTAGAAATGGTCTGTTCTTCACTTTTCCTTTTTTCTGTCGTAAGGGCACGTTGGTACGGTAAAAGATGTCACCTTGAAACAGTAAAAATGATCTGTTTTCCGCCCCTCCTTACTCTTTTTCTGTCGTAAGGGCATATTTGTAGGAATAATCGTCACTTTGATACAGTAATCAAACAAGTTTTTGAGAAGTAATAGAGATTTATATACTATATTAAATTCTGTTGTATAATACAGAAATAGTATATAGTGCAATATACAATCTGGAATAAAATTAAGGGTCATCGTAGTTCCGACAAAATCATCTTTATGATTTCTTGTAATTCTAAAGCAATAATACTACTCGAAATCCATCATTTTGACTGATTTTATAGTTCCAACGTTAATACAGACTATAATTATTATACGTTGTCTCCCGTGAGAAAATCTAGTGTCATATATGTATGCAGGGTGTTCCCAAAATCATGGTACAACCGGCCAGGCGATGATTCTACATAAAAAAATAAGTCTAAAAAAAAGAATAATATTGCTTTCGAGGTAATCGAATTCGAATATCTACTGAACACTCGTGCAAATTGAATAGGTCTTGGCTAACGCGTCTGTTGTTTGCATTCCGTTTCTACTTACTACCACGACGAATACTGACGTTTCAGATTAATCTTCAAATACAATTTTCTCAGAAAAACGAAGCCTCGAACGAAAAAAAATCATTCTTATTTTTTCTTATACAATCACCATGCAACCATGATTTTACCACAATTGTAGAAACACCCTGTATATGATATGCAATCCGTATACGAAGAAAAATCTAACAATTCCTTAATAAGAAGCCTTATTTAAAAAAATATTAAAATCTAACAATTCCTTAATAAGAAGCCTTATTTAAAAAAATATTCAAATCTAACAATTCCTTAATAAGAAGCCTTATTTAAAAAAATATCCAAATCTAACAATTCCTTAATAAGAAGCCTTATTTAAAAAAATATTCAAATCTAACAATTCCCTAGTAAGAAGACTTGTTTAAAGAAGTATTCGGTTGTAACAATTCCCTAACAAATAGCCTTATTTAAAGAAATATTCAGATCTAACAATTCCCTAACAAATAGCCTTATTTAAAGAAATACTCAGATATAACAATTCCCTAACAAATAGCCTTATTTAAAGAAATATTCGGATCCAACAATTCCCTAATAAGAAAACGTATTTCAAAAGACAAAAAAAAACAAATGGACCCACGCAATGGAACGTTCGCTGGTGAGGTCCACTTTCCGTGGGCGAACGCGTACCATCCGCTATTTCCTTCTCCGCCGTATTCCTTTTCCTCGAGGACAGCAAAACCGACGATCCTTCTCGCGTCGCTTCCACAAAAGATTTATTTCCAGCGGACGCGCGACGAGACCCACCCCCGATAACATCAGCCGCGGACACGGAACCGAGACCTGAAACGGAGGGAATAGGTACGGGGAACGGATAGAGACACGGGAATGCCCCTGATTCGATTTGTCTCGGTGCTACGACGCGCTTATGGCCCTGACGTCGGACTTCCGGAACACGGGGACGTATTGTTCGCCGCGGCGAGAGATCCTCGCAGAGACGTCTATCGATCCACCACCCTCGTCGTCGTTCGCTCACTCGCCTTACACTACACCAACTCCCCCCCGACTGTCGCGCAAATGGAAATTAGTCTACGGATTTTCACGTGCCACCGAGAATCAGGGTGGCTCGTCGCGATTTCGACGATCTTTATTGATCGTCGAGTGTCAGAGTATGGAAATAGAGACCCGTCTATAGTTAATAGACCGTGGACGTTCATTCGCTCGTAACCCGATTGAATGTGTAGATGAAGGAGGGGAATATTGTTGTTTGGTGCTAATAAGCCACCGTTTTTTCGTAGAACTCTGTATTCGTTTTGATGTAATTTAAATATTTATCCGATTTTAAGGGTATTTGTTAATTGCTTCGACAGCTCTCTGTGGTTTGGTTAAACGGATTCAGTTAAACATATTGTGAATGGAAAATGTATCGCCACTATATGGCGGGTTGAGAATGATAGTAAGTCACAGTCGTGCTGTTTTTTGTTATATTGAAGTAGTAGAAACAGGTCCTTTTTCGTATTTTCAACGGTTATTATCTCGGAAACGAAGCCTCGAACGCGATTTCGTTATTATTGATTTAGTTTTAGAACGCAATTTTGATATTACTGATTTAGTTTTAGATCGCAATTTCGTCATTCTTGATTTAGATTCTGTTTAGTTTTTCGTTTTACTTTTGCATTGAGAGTCCACTCTGTGAAAGTATCCCATATTTTTGTCAACACTCTGTATATAATTATACTGTAATCGGTCTAAGTTCGATTTTTGTGAATATTTTAAGGAGAAAGTAATACATATTTTATTTATTGTTTTTTCTACTATACCGACAATATATTGAACAATTTCTATAAATATTTATATAAGAAACTCACGCTAAATGTCCGTAGTACAACCAGGTTTACAAGCCCCCGTTTTGGTAACACAGTTTGCAGTGCCAATCGACATTCTCCCAGGGTTCATTTAACACATAAACATTGATCATTTACCGAAAATGTACTAGTAAATCTACTGCTTAACGTAGCCATATTTCGCTAAATTGATTTCTGTCAAATGGTAACACCGCAAATCGTTAACAAAAAATAGATCATTACAATATAAAAAAAAAAAACAAGAACTAAAAAATATATATTAGTTTATCTTTAAAAGAACTGCAGAAAAATCGATCTTCTTTACTCGTTCCAGCTGTACATGTCCCCTTAAATAGATCGAGCCACGCTATAGATCTACAGAGTCGCATTTACTCTCGCTTTCGCGCAATAAAAGAAACCAGCGTGTGCCGCACGTTTCAACGCGTCGACCGCTGCCATCGAACACTTTTCCTACAGCGACGTGTTCCACGGTGGCCGACTTGTCCGTGCCAAGAGAAAGCAAAATGATATCGCTCGTGATCGATATATCGGTTCTCCACTTGTTCAGCTAACGGTGGCGGGAAAAACGTATCTGGTGAGGTACGACTTTATTTTCCGTTTGCTGCCCGTGTTCCGCGGATGGACGAACGTTCCATCACAGGCGCGTGTTCGGGAGTTAAGGGGGTGAGGATTTCTGGCTCTCGTGTATCCAGGCCATCGATACCGCCGCCGACAGGCACGCGGAAAATGGAATTTTCGAGTGTTCCGTCTCGTACGTGACGGGAATTCAGCTGAACGATCGGCCGCCCACACGGTTGTCTTTTGTTTCACCGTGCACGCGCGCGCGTCCCTCCGCGGGTACCGATGCCCGACACGTGGAAGTGAAAGGTCGGATTTCGTGGGAGGCTAACGTTCCTCGAGGAATCGTCGATACCCTGCCGTTGCTTCCTATCCTTTTCCTGTCATCATCCCTCTTGGCCAACCGCACGAGTCCGCCTCGCCATCAGGATTCCATTCTTTGCGGTTCGATTGATACGTTAAAGTGGATGTGGAATCTCGTTGATTTTCTAGCGTGAAGGTGGAATCTTCTTGTTAAACGATAACATTCGTTGAACATCACGCAAAACGCTAATTCACGTGCCTGACGCATTTAGGAAATTTTACCTTGATACACGTTTGCTTTAAACGCAAACTTACGCGCCTGACGCTTTTAGGAAATCTTACCCTGACGAACGTTTGCATCAAACGCAAACTTACGTGCCTGACGCTTTTAGGAAATCTTACCTTGACGAACATTCGCTTCAAATACACACTCATGCGCCTGACGCTTTTAGAAAATTTTACCCTGACGAACGTTTGCTTCAAAGCCAGACGCACGCGCCTGACGCGTTTAGTAAAACTCCACCTTGACAAACGTATGCGTCAACAGCAAACTCATGCGTCTGACGCTTTCAGAAAATGTTTGCTTCAAACACAGATGCACGCGTCTGATGATTTCTGAAAATTTTATCGTGATGAACGTTTGCTTCAATCGCAAACTCATGCGCCTGACGCTTTCAGAAAATGTCACTTCGACCATCATTTGCTTCAAACACAGACACACGAGACTGACGCTTTCAAAAAATCTTACCCCAACAAACATTTGTTCCAAACGCAAACTCACACGCCTGACGCGTTTAGGAAATCTTACCTTGACAAACGTTAGCTCGAAACACAGACAGACGCACCTGACGCATTCACGAAATTTCACTTCAACCACTGATGCATGCACCTGACGCTTTCAGAAAACATTACCTTGACAAGCGTCTACTTCAAACACAGACGCACGCGTCTGACGCTTTCTGAACCTTCAACCTTGATGAACGTTTGCTTCAAAGCCAAACACACACGCCTGACGCTTTTAGAAAATCTAACCTTGACAAATATACGTTTCAACCGCAACCCCATGCGTCTGACGCTTTCAGAAAATCTCACTTTGACCAGTATTTGCTTCAACCACAGCCACACGCGCCTGACGCTTTCAGAAAACCTTACCTTCACAAGCATCTACTTCAAACACAACCACACGCGTCTGACGCTTACACAAAATTCCATCTTCAAAGAAGCAGAGAGCCCATACGTATTCGAGCTGCGACGTCGGTTTATCAGCGCTATTTCTCGTCGCAGCGAAAGTTTTGCGGTCGTGCTAGTCTCCAGGGTGACGGGCGTAAAACCAGTCCGGCGGGTCTCCGCGGCAAGGGCACGCATAGATTACGAGTTAAATGGTTTTGGGGGGTAAGGGCATCGACGGCGGCGGCGACTGCGACTCCGACGCGACGCGTCCAAAAGGAAAACGTCGAGCCGCGGGCGGCGGCGGTCGCGTCGCCAGAAAAATCGGCCGGACGGTCATTACTTGCCGCGACACGCCTTTTTTATCGGCGATATCGTTACGCGTCGGGTAATTGGAAGCCATTTCAAGTTCTCTTGCTCTCCTGCGCTACGTTCCCTCTTCCTCCCTCTTCTCCTTCCCCTCTACCCACGTCGTGGTTCCCCCTTTGCGTCCGGATGTCTGGCCGTCTCGACCGGGCCAGGGCGTAACGCGCGCGACGTGAAATTAAATCGGGTCAATTAAGGGCCTCGTATTAATTTTACTCATTAATCATCAGCCACGAGCGGGTACATCGATTATTTATTCGTAAATCAGATTTAATTACCGTCCCGGACCGACCCGACCCGGGGATTTACCGGGCGAAATAAATCAACGATTGTCCGATGTGGCGCCCCCACGACGAGAATAAGCAATGAGGGAGAAGTCTACGAAGTTCCACTCACGAAGTTCAAGTGAAGTTACTTCGAGAGGATCGTACGGATGGGCACCCTGTCGGTGACTTCTGGAAACCTTTTTTACCGAACCTTCTTCACTTCGAAATTTTTTGCTCGTCTTGTACCTGTACGTGTCTCCTGTTGGAGTTGGTGGTTTAATGAAATTTCTTTTCGATATGGTGGTAAACGATTAGTGGATCTCGTGTAGATCTAAATTAATTATAATAGTGGTGAGAGTCGAAAAACCAAAAATATTGAGGTTCTCTTTTATTTTATGTTATATCGATTTGTATTTAAATATTTTAAATATTTAACATTCGTAATCATGGGGATATATGTGTTATACTTAGATTAACACTTTATACCTCGGATAACGGTGACTGGGTTCTATGAGACCTACGATTTCAGAAACTTCATTTCAGCTTACAGAAAGTAACTAAAACGTGTAAAATTACTAACAATAGAATTTTGTGAGAAGAACATATTTTGAAGAAATCTGTTCCCAAACACATCTAAAGACAGTTGAGTAGGGGTCTATCCGGACCCTCCGATGCGAGGGTATATCAAATAATTCTCTAGATAGATTTATAAAGTCAAAACTATTGTGTATATAGTATAGGTTATGTTTTGGAAAAAAAACGAGGAATTATTTGATACACCCTCGTATATACCGCAGTCTGTTTGATCATCGAAAACGTCATCTTACCGAGAGTAAAGAACCAATAATGTTCCTAATTAAATTTCCTTTTATAAAACTGTAAGAATTAAAAGAAATTATCCTGGAGCTTCTTTCATTTTAAAACTCTCTATACACGTTTCGGACTACTATGTTCATTTTTGAAGTATTCTAATATTTTGAAAGTTGCTATTGAACATATATTGTTATTCTTATTGTTGAACTATTTACTAAATACTCAAATTATTCGAATAATCGGCTGTATTACGCAATTCTGGAGCTGCGACGCGATTAACAATAATCCCCCATTTGTGCGCGCGCGCGTGTGTGCACTTTGGACCTTCGAGCCGACCTTCCCGATCCAAGATGGCCGCCGAGTCGGAGGTGGACGACCGCGGGGGCAGGTGGGCAGAAGTAAATATTATGTCTAGCGCTATAGCGGGCGTCTCCGGTTACGGCGAACTGCGATTGTTTTGCCTCTACCTGCCCTTCTTCCCGTTCGATCGGCGAAAAATCCGTGAGCCCACAATGTTCAGATTTCTCTCCTCGATTTATCGATCACTGGAACATTTTCGATGAGTGTCACAAATATTTCGCGGAATAATTTTGCACGTTTTCACATTTTTGTGACATCATATAACACAAGATAATGAAAGTAGATCTCGTAATAACTTAAATAATTTAATTGATATCGATCTTTTAAGCTCAGATTTTTGGAGTATTGATGGATTATTCGTAACTGCAGTACTTAAAATAATTGAATAATCGAACGAATAATATTATTTATCGGCTGATAAAGTACGATTACACATGAAATTGTTTCAGAAATTATGTATGTATCACGAAGTATGTAGTCTTTTTCCACTCCAATCCAGACTTGTCATTAATAATTGAAACACACTTCCTAAATATGTATATTTCTACTAGCCCATGTCTCAGTGTTATCTAAAATGCAACATTACTCTCCAACCAATCAGACACAAATCCATCTGCAATTCACTTCCTCTCCTGTCTGGTGCTTGATTTATGACAAAGAAAAAAAATTGTCGCGCGTTGTCGTTAAAACATGCGCGGAAAACCCGCGACGTGAGCGTTAAAAAATGCAGAATATCGTGTCAGAGCCAGTGCCCAGAACCATCGAGAATCACCATACTCCAGGATTCCTCTCTTCGCGCCAAATGTTCTCTTTTATTTTTTAAATTCAAAGCAAGACCAATCCACAATTTTTCCATCTTGCAACAACTTTTTGAAATTATCAATTTTTCAACATTAATCTGCTCAGTTTGGTATCTTGTAGGAACACTTTTTTTCCATAAAATCAAGAACCAATTAATAGTCATTTTAAAACTATCTAATACATTAAAAACAAATTTGTTTACGCACAATGTGTTTACTCACGAGAAATAACGAAGTAGTAGTCACACTAACACAGTTTGTCTACTGTTTGGATGTCATTTAAAGGAGTTTCGTACTACCATTCGTCAAGAATCATTCCAAATATTGTCACTAAAATGACAAAGTAGGCGTCCACTGTAGTAGACAAATCCAGTTAGAGATATAATACTGATAATAATAATAATAGAATATATCATAATTAAACTGCAGATATTTATGCATTTATAGCGTCCCCTGACTTGCAAAACATTTGAAACTAAACGTTCCAGTAAAATCGAATATTATTCATGTATTACGATTACCATATTAAACCCCACAATATAGAAAAGAATTTACAGTTTTGTTTTCTCTATATTACTGTCCAAAATTGTAAATTTGCATAACTACCCACAATCTAACCATAACACTGCCTTAAAAGCCTCAGAATTGGAGCTCTGACGCCTTATACTACAATTTCACTCCTAAAACATCGTCCTGGACCGTTAGTGTTCCGTTTCGCCCAAGATTTCCCTTTCATCCAAGAGAGGCTGCCAGAGATCGTCGATCACGATTCCACGAGGAAGTTTTCCTTCCCGCTCGCGCGCTGCACTCTGTTCGGTATTTTTTTTTTTTTTGCCTCCACGTTCCACGTCGCGATCGCGATGTTCTTGGGAATAATAATACCTTCTCTCTCTCTCTCTCTCTCTCTCTCCATCCTCGAGTCTGTCGGACGTATGTACGGAGGCCGACGAGAAGAAAACCGGGAGAGAAAGACGTCAGGCCCCCCGTAGGAGGGTAGAGGAGGGTCACGTGCGACGACGACGTCTCGGCCGTGTGTCTCACCTTCGAGGAAACCTTCCTCTCGTCTGGTCTCGCGACTACGTGGCGTCGTCGTCTAGCAAGGAGACGGCGACGACGTTTTTTTTTTTTTTTCCTTTTTTTTACTACCGGGATTCCGGGTTTCCACGGCCTCGAGCCGCGATTTTCCATTGCTTCGTGCCGCCTCCTTCTTCCTGGGGGCGTTGTCTCGTCGTTTCGTTCCGCGTGGACGCATCCTGGAGCACCCATCTGTGTGTCCCGTCCACATCTCTCCCCCTCCCCACATCGTCCCCCTTACAATCCCTGGCCACCACCCTTTCTCGAACCCTTCTTTGTCCAGGTCCATTCAACGATAAGATTTTCTTACGGAGTTTTTCCGCCTCGTCCTTTTCAATAGGGGTGGCCCCGCATCCATCCGCGAAATACTCGTCGTCGAACGGTCCATTCTGTCTGGCAAGGTGCAGCGGTTCCTTCGGACTGAACGTATATGGACCCTTGCGCCGTTCACCTTTTCACAGGCCACACACAGAACCCTTTCGACGGGATTGTATGCTCTCTGAGATATTATCGGGAAACGTAGGGAGAGAGAGAGACTGAGAGATGGGAATTCTATCGGACCTAGGGTCGTCGTTCTGCATGTGTACTTGTGATGTTTCTGGGCTCTCTGGGTTTCTGTGCAGTGCTGGACTGGATGATTTAGTTCTAGGAAGGCTGGGGTGTTTTTTTTTTTTAATATTGTTAGGGATAGTGGTGGCTGGGTCCGTTTGGACCCCTACGCTTACTTGTTTTTCACCCTTTTGCACTCGAAATGTATGTAGAAGCAACTTTGCGTTTTTATACATTTAAAAATTTAAATATTCGTCACTTTTCGGTGGAGAACATTAACGGTGGACATTTGAGATGTAGTATTTGTTACTTCTGGGAGTGCTAATAGTGTTATGCTACCTTTGACGAGCTCAGCTAATAAACACACCATAATCAGACTATGCTTGTATTTCGTAATTCTTGTTGTGGCTTTTTTAATAACGTTTTAACTCTTTGAGGCACACGATTTTAAAGAAAATGAAAACCCTAGTTGCATAGAATTTTTTTTAATATATTAAAAACTGTCCCACCTTTTGCTTAGCCTTTTATGCATGGTTTAATATTTTATATTAAAAAAAATTCTATAAAAATAATATATTAAACTGTATGACTATGAGTAACTTTAACTTTACGAGGTGGGTTTAAATATATCCCACCATGCATAAAAAGCTAAGCAAAAGGTGGGGCAGTTTTTAACCCACCTAACCCTAACGAGTTAAACAACCTACGTTTATATAACATTTTACCTTTATTAAGACCTATAGAATATACTGACAAAGTTTGCCCGTTAAAATCTGAAACACCTTGTATAATCAGAGCATCGAGTGATGTGTTTAAATTGAATATTTTGGGTATCTACATTTTTAAATCAGTCAAAATTGTACTCGATGTGGTAAATAGTGTTGTAATAATCTCCCCACTTTTAGCCTGAAACTATGACATTATACGTGTATAAGATTGTGTAACCGGTAAGAGGAAAGGAACACAGAAAGAACATGTAACCAATGACTATTGTGCTTGTAACATTCATTCTTCAATGCAAGTTGAAAGAAAACAGTTCTGAATATTCATCATTCAACGTCAGCCTTTAAGCTCTCATTGTAATTCGTTGCTGTATCAAGAAACTGCCTGACTAAATTGCATAATTTACCACGTACAAGAAGATGCTCAAGTTTTCATTCCGCGATTCAAAGTTCATACTTCTTTTAACTATATCTCGGTAATAAAATAACAGTGATTGAACCCTGTATGACGTCTTCACTTGCATATCGAAGAAGTTTCTATTTTCCGACATTTTAAAATAACACCTCTAAAAGCCGTACTGATAACATCCAATTTTCATTTCGAAATCCAAAGTATATCTCTAAAACCCTAACACTAGTGCATTAGGGGGTTAAAAGACCCCAGTCCCAAATTTCACCTGAACCTCGATTTTAGAAAACATCCTCACATTAAACCCCTTTTTATTACCTTAATTTATTTTTCCTTTCCCTTACCTATTACTATCAGAAACTTCAAAAATTAAACTTAAAAAAATGCTTCCACAATTTTTTTCGAAAAGTCCATAGTTTAGGAGACACCAGTTTTAAATTACCTGGGGTCATTTGTCCCCCATCTGTACTTCTAATACCATTTACGATATGTGCATTTGAAGCGTTAAATATTCTTCTACCAGACCTTGAAGCTTCGTTCGTTTGGAAAATCGCGGAACATCATCCGCCGCGAGTGTGGCTGTCGGCTATATTTGCGAAAGATTAACGTGAGTCATCGACGGGCCGTCGTAAACATTAAATTTCGTATCAGCGATAGTCACGGCGGCCGTGACAATTTGCATGGCACTAATTCGAAAAAGCATACACACACACACACACACACACACACACACACACACACATACACACATGCCTCCCGTGAATTTCGAAATGTTTTCGTATCTCGCACCTGCTGTTTGAGTCGTGACGTCGGATACCCGGTTCCCGGTTTTCACCTCCGCGAATTACTATTCCGACGAACGCACGAGCGGATTTATCATCCGAGACGGTGGACAAATGTTTTTGTTATCACGAAATTCACTGGCTGTTCTTTCGAATTGCTCGCAAATAGAGCTCTAAAATCCGAGCGTAATTACACTCCCAGACGAACATCGTACACCTGACGATACCGATCTTTCCTTCTTCGAATCGGCCATGGGTGAATTGTGAAATGTATAGTTTGTATTGCAGTCTGCACAATAATCTTCAGTCTACACTCCAATCTATAGAATGGACTTCCGTCTGGATTACTTGAAAATCTTGTTCTTCTTCTTGTATATCTGCTGAATTATATATTCGGTGTACTCTATCAGATTGCTTAGGATTCTACATTTATTGGACGATGAAATTTATTGCACGGTATTCTGGAACAGGTAGAACGAAGTTCCGTCTACATTCCAATCCATCGAATGATGTACAATCTCTTATACAATTGTTTCAAGTCTCTAGCCTATATTTACTGACTTAAATTCACATCCTCCGATTAGAAGATTTTCTGTAGTCTACATTTCAACAAATCGACTGCAATCCTAGCTTTATTAAAAAATACAATATACATACTTTATCGCTAGACTGTGCATTTTATGAATTTCTATCATACAGCACCCCAGTTGCATATGGTAGTAGATAAAATTTTCATCGGAGGCAACGGATTTCCTATTTTATTCCCAACCAAATAACACTTTTAGGAAAGAAAGAAATTTCTCCTTTTATTCTTGCCTTTATGAATAACCTTATAAAATGTCACTTTGTATGAAAATCACGCCGTCCATCCATCACTTTCGGTAGCAATAAAGGGACTCAGTTGGTAATAAAAAGAAACTGAGAAATGAATGACTCAGTTGATAATTATCAATTTATAAAATCAACCAATAATTTCACGGATTTGATTAACTTTTTCAGTGGCTCTATTGAATACTTTAAGGCATCCTTACATAGAGCACTAAGAACTTGTGTAATCTTAATTAATATTTTCTTAAAAATTTCCTATTGCGACTAATTCCATACAGTATAATATATTGATGTAACTGTCTCTAATCATATTTTTATTAATTGTTATATTTTCATTAATTGTTATATATACTAGGTTTATACCCGTTAAATCACTAAATAATTGAAAAAACAATTGACAAATGAAGGTCTCTGTTCACAAAAAGAATATGACAAATAAATGAATGAGTTGACATGAAATGAAACTTGACGCATAAAGGACTAACTTAACAATAAAATCAAATTAACAAATCAAGGACTCAGTTCACAATGAAAGAAATAGAAGAATAAACGATTCACTTGAAACTAAAACCAATTTACAAATAAAGGATTCCGTTGACAATAACGACTCAAACCATTCCACCTAAACAAGATCACATCGCAATTACAAATATTCCCGTAGATCTATCGCGAGCAATTGGTGTTCGCTCAATCATTCCAGGATCAAAAACCGACGAACAAACATAATCCGAACACGGTCCTCCACGATCTCAATGCACCCGACTTATCGCCACGGGGAGGGGAATAGGCGAGAACCGGGAGCAGGGTTTGCCCCAACAAATCAATTTCGCCGGATGGTTAACGGTCCAATCGAGCTCTCGAATCGTGCCCCGCGCGCATCGTTTCGTTTCTCACGTCAGTTCCGCCAATCGTCCCTTGGACGATCATCTCACTCGCCGGCGAAACGGCTGATGAACGCACCACAGCTCGTTCGCGCGCGCGTGCACAGGATATGGTTGGGGGTCAGGGTGTAACGAAGAGAAACAGAAAGAGAAAGAGACACAGAGAGGAGTATAGAGAGCACGATCCGACGAAGGGTTCGCGTGAAACCTGAACACTGTTGTTCCGAGGGCGAACGCAAACGCAAAAGAGGGATGGATAGGAGGAGGTTGGATCGAGGAGCGCCCCAGCTTTCACGCTGCGGGCTGAACGCGTGGCGTCGCGTCCCGCCGTGGTCCGCCGCATCCGCGCTAAGTGCAAAGAGAAGCAATGACCTGATTTGAAATTTATTACATTTGGGCGACGTCCAAGTGCGGCGGATCGGCTGCCAAAAGCAAACAGTCTCCGCCGGCCCGCGGCGTCGAATAGGGGGAAGAGGGTGAGGGAATAAAAAGATCCCGAGCGAATGAAAAAGCAGGAGGATGATCGTACGCCGTGCTCGTTCCTCGAATTCCTTCGCGCCAGAAAAACACCGAGCAGAGGAGAGTGCCTTCTGGCCGTGGGCTATGACACGCTCGGACTTTTCGAGCACGCGGTAAATTGGTTCGCGGTGTGGGGTTGTTGCATGGTTGGATCGGTTAATCTGTCGAATGATATCCTTTGGATGATCGCGTAGTTTTGTATTTAGGGTTCTCGAGGTAGTTTTGGGCGGGCTTTAGGGTCCTCTTTTTAAACGATACGTCTTCGCCCATCCATAAGCTAGGATGATGTATATCAAATTTTTAATTGAATAATATTAAATTAGTAAGGGCAGCAATATTGTTTTCAGACTAGACTATGCAACATCATCCTAGCTTATGGATGGGCGAAGACGTATCGTTTAAAAAGAGGACCCTAAAGCCCGCCCAAAACTACCTCCAGAACCCTAAATACATATATATAGATATTCATTTTTATGGATTTTTGTTTTTTTTTTCTGAAAATAAAACACAGATCCTTGACGAATTAATGGTTTTATTTAAAATGAATATTTTATGCCACATACGAGTACGAAACGAACGTATAATGTTTGTAATAATGATATTATGATTGATAAATAGCGACTATTAATTACCTACACAAATTTAATCCGCTAAATATGGCTAAATATCGTATGCTATTTTGGGCTGTCCATAAAGGTACATAATTCCTTCTGTATATGTATAAGTACTGTTACAAATTTTAATAGTCATCAGAAAACGTGTGGTTATTATTCTTACTAGTCCAAGTTTTACATATAATAAATGACATTTGGCTGCCCACTGGGGCACTTTCTACACCCCCGCCAGGAACGGCCCTGAGTCTAGAGCATAGGTTGTCAACGTGGGCGTTGGGAAGTTCTGGGGGTGTTCTAAGTATTTTGTTCGTTTATTTTCAATCTAACTTTAAGATTCAAAGATTACACGCACGGCTACATTTGGAAACTTTGGTAATAGAGATAGTCTACCCGAAGACGGCGCTGAACAAAAAGAAAACTTTGAAAAGGGACGGTGAACCGAAAAAGGTTGAGAAACTGTGGTCTAGGAGATGGGTCGCTTCGCCATGGTATGGGATTGTCGGATGTTCGAATCGGTTAACACTTCGACTGCCACGTCACCCAAATATGGGTGACACGTACATTGAAAAGTGTCTGGATTATTTAAACACTGTTATAAAATGTTTGCATGAAATTAAAATATCGCAGTACAATTTAAAACAAGACCTACAGTCTCTATTAACTAAACTCAAATATTTTCGACAATTTATGACTTAAAAAACGAAATAAAGTGTGTCTGACTACGTACGGCCTTTTTCACTGTGGCAGTCAACGTGTTAATCTGTGAAATGGTGTCGAAGAATGCTGACAATTTGAAAATTTTCTGTATGATCGTGTGTTTTGCTAGCTAAAGTTCTGAAGTTAATCTGTTAAATGGTGTCAGAAGGATGCTGACAATTGGAAAAACTTCTGTATGGTCGCCTGTTTTAATATCTAGGATTCTGAGGTAGCAAGGTGCAGATGCTAATTTTCAGTGTCCTCTTTTCGAAAGGCATCTTCATTTCAACCACTCCATAACCTCTACGATGGTCTTCTATAATCTATATAATCCTATGGGAACAATGTCGCTATATTCAAAACAACGTAACATTAGGATACTACAATTATTTCTAAACATTCAGATGTCCCTTCCAAATAACGACCTAACATGACCAATCCTCCATCCCCTGACGTCATATCAGACCATCACCGCACTTAGACCAAGCCCCTATCACAAATCCTTCAAAGAATCAATAGCCCAAGGCCACCAGCCTTCGTGTCAACGCTGTCAAACGAAAACTTCCTATCTAGACAATATAATTTCAAAACATCCATCTTACACCTTCATAAAAAAAAAAAGAAAACCAAAAAATTGGTCCACTTTCCACTATTACAACGAACTCCCACATTTTTCTCAATGACATCATATTACCCAACGCAAATACCCTCGCACCCAAGACACTCGAAAGCAACGTAACGAATGTCTCCCAGGATCACCATCAGAAATCTTCGACGCAACACTCGTGATCATCGAACGCGAGAAACGATCCAGGAAGGCGACGAAAAATACCGGGCGCCTCTGTCGAGTACCCGAGGAATTGTAAATAAGCTCGGAATCCTCTTATTTCCAGCCTCGATAGAGACGACGGGGGCCTCTCCTCGTGTCTCGCGGCGGCTTATCCGCGTGCGTGACTTTTGCTAAGTAGCCTTGAGGCACTCCAAAGCGGATTACCGATGATCGCGGCCGACGCGGTGTTACGTGTACACACGTGGCTCGAACCTCGTCGTCGGAACGACGTGGAGATGGTAGTCCACGACGGGGAACGGAGCGGTTTTTCCCTTGGATCAGTGACGAATCCAGGTCACCGATCGGGGCCACGATTTACCTGGCCGTTCACCGGGTCGTTGTCATCCTCGTTTAGAAGCCAGACCACTTTTTCTCCCTCGATGTCATGGTGCGGTTACGACTGATGTAAATAATTCCAGAGAGTCAGTGTGAACGAATGTGCAATATTGAGTGGTCAGGAATTAAGGAGGAGTGTTGAGTGAATGAATAATTCCTGAGGGTTGGTATGAGTGAGTGAATGCTTGGTTGGTACGAGTGAATATAAGTTAAGTAGATATAAGTGAATAGATGGTAGGTTGGTACGAGCGTGCGGTGTGAGTGGTTTTTGTTTCTCCGAGGGACATGGTATTCGAAGGTGCAGATGCGTAGAGACGAAGCACGTGTGTTGATGATTAACTTGTAGTACATGTAAAGAAGGTGAAATAAAGTGTTTATGTTAAGCGTAACCTGACGAAAGACGAATTACAACAACGACGTATGAACCATAGCTTCGGCGAACCGATACCCACGACGAACTGTTGCTGGAAGTGACGTCATATTGGGATATGTACCCTGGGTTGACGTAAATGTCTAGCTGGAGACCTCCTACGGGGTGCTGGTCTTTATTGCTTTTTCCGGAAATATACTCCGTCTAGACGTGGGGCCCCTCGACAAACTATTGCGACGGTGTCCCTGTGAATCATCTAGGGGAAATCTAGCTAGCCTGGCCAGGTTGAGCTGCAGGCAGTTCTTGTAGCAGATGTGGCGTTGCGCGGTTGTTCGGAGTGTGTTGAGGAAAAGAAGTGTTGGGCACTTTCACAGGGTGGATTTTAACACGTTCCGTGCCACAGTGAAAAAGGCCGTACGTAGCCAGACAATCTTTATGTCGTTCTTCGAGTCATAAATTACCGAAAATGTCTTTTGGTACTAGGGGCTGTTGCTCTTGTTTTAAACTACAATTCAACATTAAGACGTTCCGTGCAATATGTACCACCGATGGTACACGTTAATTTTAGTTTTATTTTACATGTGGCACGGAACGTGTTAAATGGCAAATTAAGGGATTACTGCCATTCGGAGGGGTACAAAATCGATTTGTTTTTTACTGTATTTTGTTAAGGTAGTATACCTTGAAAATGACTTCCCAGAGTGATGTGCTTCGATTCATTGAGATGAAGTTGTAGGGATTTTTAGAAAACGGTGACATACATATAAAGTAGACGTCTTTTTATCTTGTGTATTACTATTATGCCATTGTCTGCAACAGTTTTTTTGTTAGGGCCTGATGTTAATTTAATTTTTGCTTTACATGGCTAGCAGTTTGTTGACAATTTTTTTCAGCTTCAGAGTAGTACACAAGATAGCCACTTTCATGTGGATTAAGATTATCTTATTTCTTTTATATTATCTTAAGATTATTTTATTATTTTTTGATTTCGTGGTAGGCGGTCATAGCGATACATTGCAAAATAACATGTAATAATATTGTTGGTATAAAAGATGATTGCACGCAACTTTTACTGTGCTTTCTTCAAAAATGTGAGCAAACATGTACGAAAGACTTCCTTGGTCCATTAATTCTTAGTTCGAAAAATCGCATAAAAATGACGTCTCCGAGTGGACATACCCCTTAAGAGAAGATCGATCCGGTTATAAACATAAAAATCGAACACAAGTCTTTCGCTATCCAGGAGACTGCTCTTATCATTGAGCTACCTTTATAATACCTAGATATATGTCCCCTAAATTCATATGCTTCACTGATCGCGACCGTGAATGACCGATCGTCTCACAGCAATTTAATGTCGAGAGGGCTGGCTTGAATAAGTTGATGATGCTGTGAAAATGAGTCGAAAGCTCATATTCTAATTAGTAGACTGCGGATTTATATACGAAATTAAATTTTCTGAAGTAATTTGTAAAGACAGGAGCAAATGTAGGAATTTAATTTTCATTTTAAGTGTCTTATTGGGTTCAAAATAAAATAGAATTAAAAAGTTATGTCTTTTATTGTATTTCACAGAGCCCTATAGGCTATAAATACATAAAATCTGCAGTCTACTAATTATCTATAACTATATTTACTGTAATATACTGGATTGATGTGTATCGAACGAGCTCCGCTGAGAATCTATTTGAGTATCACGTTGCAGTGGTTGTGTTTCTCTTGAAGGTGGGAATTGTAGAAGAAACTTGAGGTGTGGCTGATGTGTGAATGGTATTTTCACATTTATTTATTCTCTTGTGAGGAATCTTGGAGAGGCAAAGAAAGTGGGAAAAAGTGTTGGCAGATGGGAAAGGCGAAGGTAGGATGGATGTTAGAAGTAGTTACGTTAATATGATAGTAGATTTCCTTGGCAAGTTATCTGTTAGTACAGTTTATCGTTTGTCATATAAGCTAACTAAGTTTACACTTGCGAATAATTAAAAGCTTGACGTCATTAGGTAATTTCTAACTTATAACACGTTTAATTGGAGCGATTTTACACCTGAATGAATGATACGAGTGAATTTGAATAACGAGAATGTGGGTTGTGTCACTTTGTCGAAACGTGGGACAAATGTTGTAATTGAATTCTTCATCGTCAGGTCGGAAAATGTGCTGTCGAATGATCTTATTATTCTACAAGAGCCCTGTGTGTATAGAAGATGGGGCACGACTCAATGGTACAAACGTGAAGGAGATAATTCTACGTTTAAGAGTCCGTCTACATTTGCGTACATTGTCCGTGCACACCTGTCCCCTCGTAATTCGTCTGTGGATATCCCTGGACAGCACGAACGTCTCAGAATATACACGGAGACTTTGTACGCAGGGACAGATGTCCTTATACAATGTCCGTTAGTGTAGACGTGCTTTACGCAACGGAGCGTGACGGGGTTAGCTTTAATTACGTTGCACGAATTTCGAGAATAGTCACCGACTGCCCGGGTGGGAGCGTAATTGGTCAAAGCAGTTCGATTTCTTTTTCTCCCGTGTGTTAGCGTAAGAGCAAAATGAAAATGTAGAAGGTTTCCTTTTCGGGGAAACACATTTCGACGAATTCTACAGCTGGGGTGCGCTCTTGAATAGGGCTGGCTAATGGCGTCTACCCACTACTGGCCATTTCTATTTCCAGCGAAGACCGATGGTGCGCAGTTCTACCGACTTTCCATCGATCTTACCAATTACAGCCCCTATCGATACCCTCCGGAAATTGAACGTTTTATAAACATCTGCATTTACCTTATTCAGATCATCAGAACGTAGTGGAAGCTTGAGGTATTTGGACCCTTGCCTAGGCAATTTGCACCGTATGATAAACAATATGTGTTGCTTATATATTAAGTTAGTTAATGCAATCACCATCAGCATAGACTTATTGTCTATCGCACGGCGTAAATTGCTTAGACATGACAAGTTAGAGTAGTGGTCCAACTTAGGGGATGTACGGTGGGACAAGCAGCCTATTTAGGTGATCAATACCCTTTAATTCGATGAGCTCATAATTTCATAATTTTGTGGAAATAAAGATGTTATATGATAGGTAATGAATATAATCAAACATTTGTATTCGAACGTGTAGGCATAGATTTTTACCTTTAAACTTGTGTTATTCCAAATTTGATTTGGTTTAATTCAGTTCACGTGCAACGTTCTTCTGTGCATACATTAAACAAAGGCAAGAAGGTAAAAATTCAAATTTTTATTAAAATCTACACCCAATAATGATTCATCGAGTTGATTATCGTAAAGATTATTATATTATTTCTTCTGTAATAAAGACTCTTTGGAAGAGTCCTCTAAAAAGAAAAATAATTTGTTTTTTATAGTGTTTATTCTGAGATTCGCACGGATTTGCTATAATTTTTGTACGAACTTGTTGGAATACCTTTTGTTAATAATATGTTTTAAATCCAGCTGCTGTTGTCTACTGTTTCTGCCACAATGGGACAAATAGCGTACCCGTACCAAGGTGAACAAAAGTCTAAAAGTAGTCTACAATGAGCTTTTTCTTTTCTTTTTATTCATTCCTATACTTTCTAACGTAAAATATATTAAAAGTATTAAGTCAATACATAATATATAATCATTCATCACTCGATGAATAGCCGAGTAAAAAATAAAATGTTCTAATCTATTATATTATTCAATTATATCTATTATATAAAAGTTCAAAATGATAACAACAAAACAAAATAATATATACGTTGAAACATATCACATAGTATACAGGGTGAACCACGAATCGTGATCAGTAGAGATTACTTTGTTATTAGCAGTCCGATCGAAAATGTTTTTATCAGGTATAGCATGGTTTCAAGAGAGCTTTAACGTGATTATAGCAAATTTTTTGTCAACTCTTTTTTCCCATCATTTTTCAAGGTCATCTTCAATTTTTTGCAAATACACCTATAATTTTTTTACGCCCAACGCATGTTATGTTATGATACTCACCGAATTCGTCTTGAAATCTTTTAACAAATAGGGGTCAAAAAAATGATAGGTGTATTTGCAAAAAATTGAAGGTGACCTTGAAAAATCATGAAAAAAAGAGTTGACAAAAAATTTGCTATAATCGCGTTAAAGCTGATAAAAACATTTTCGATCGGACTGCTAATAACAGAGTAATATCTACTGATCACGATTCGTGGTTCACCCTGTATATATCTTATCATTTATTTTCATATATCATGTCTCGTTTTAACAATATTTTACCTTAACACTTTGACTGCCACGTCACCCAAACATGGGTGACACGTACATTGAAAAGTGTCTGGATTATTTAAACACTGTTATAAAATGTTTGCATGAAGTTAATATCGCAGTATAATTTAAAACAATACCTACAGCCTCTATTAACTAAACACAAATATTTTCGACAATTTATGACTTAAATAATTGTCAATTTCTTCATTCTTTAAAAAACGAAATAAAGTGTGTCTGGCTACGTACGGCCTTTTTCACTGTGGCAGTCAACGTGTTAAACAGTATATAAATTAATAAAAAAAGAAAAAGAAAAAGTTCAACATAGACTACTTGTAAACATTAGTCCAGCTAGTTACACAATTTGTCCCACTATGCAATGATCTAAATTCAGCAACCTTCCCCTAATTACACTCGAACTTACCGTCGATGTAAAGCTTCATAGCATTTCTCCAACACAATCTCGCCGGAATATAGCTCTGGGTACCTAAAGCTCACTGTTTTCCGGGGTCGAAGATCTCTCGGACAGAAAATTCGCCGTGCTACTTACCCGTGGAATATCCAGCTCGTGACCACGGTAAAAGCGTTCCCCGTAGCTGATTTTCAACGTGAACGTTTGAAAGCTCGGCCCCCGTTAAAGCGATCGTTGCCTCTCTCGAGAGGGCCGACTTTGGCCTCCTGCGAAAGCACCTTTACCGCGCTCCTTTTCCCTCCTGCAACCCCGAGGGTTCCCTCGGCAGCAGCATCCCTGCCGTGCGATCGATTCTGAATTCCAGCTACGCTAGGCATCAGCGTTTCCAGGATCACCGAGTTCCACCGTTTTGTTGGCCGTCAAAGCCTCCACGATTCGAGGTCTCCGCTTGGGTAAAAAGCGGCTGGATCTACGGATGATCCTGATTTCGAGTCTTTACAGACCTTCCATGCAACGGTTCGTATATTTTTGGCCCGATATATCGACACGATTTTCACCATGAAGGGCGTATCGTTCGGGAAAAGTTCGTTAGGAAGAGGGTTGATGAGGGTTGCGCATGAGAAATGTCGGATCTGACGGGGATAAACCGATTTATAACGAGTCTGTCCTCTGTGGTGTGGTTGGGGATGTGTTGTATGTAGTTGGAAGAATTCAAATGTTTATGGATTTATTGTTTGTAAAGAAGAGACGAGGGAATATTGATTTTCTTGGTTGATAAGTACATTAGGTTAAAAAGTAAATTATTCGCTTTGTTGAATATTCTGGTAATTCCTATTTTAGTGTATTTTATTCTTTCGAGTGAATAATAGATCCTCATTTTTCGATTAATATGCCAAGATTCAATCTTGAGTACGTGCTTGGTGTTTTATTGTATAAACTGTAACCATTTTTCTAATATTAGGAGGTACAATTTAGGGAGATTGGCTGCTATGTGGCACGTGGGTTCAAAAAGTTTGGGAACCGCTGCTGTAAGTAATTAATTTCGAGAAAACGTGAATTTCTCTTTATATCAGCATCAAGTCTCAACATCAGCATCGTTAACATACAAAATTTGATTTGAAAATACAGCTATGCGGGGGGACAAACAGAATCTTATCTCAAAATTAAGAAAAACTGATCACGAAAACATAATAAAAACAAAAATAATTTAAATACATAAACATAAATTGCATAAAAATGTATACATTTAATTGCAACTTCGAAAGTATATTGCCTTCCAATACCTGACCCCAGCACACAACTATTCCATATTTTATCCCTAGCTCGGTTCTTCAAATGAACATCATCCCCAAACTCTCCCCTAAATTCACAGCTCGCTAAATCGATCGACGACCCGGAAAGACTTCTTCCCAAACAGTCCAAAAGGTCATTTCTCATCTTCAAAACTTCCAGACAATCAATGTCTTAGCCCATTATCTCCGAACCGAAACGTTCCAAAAACCAGCAATATATAACCCCAAAAAGGGACACTCCATTCCCAACGTCTACGGTTCTACCCAGAAGCCGCAAGAACCACCGGGACAATTTCACGAGTCCTGCGGAATATAATTCGAAAAAATATACGACCCAAGTTAGCGGGAGGTACGACGGTGGTCCGCGCTTCACCAGCCCTCCGGAGGCGACATTTTCTCTCCAAGTCCGATTTAAATAAAACTGCCCCCGAGGCGGTGTCTTCCTCCTCGTCCACCACCGATGTGTCCTCTCTTTCTCTGGCCCCCTTTCTGCCGCCCTCGCCGGCCGCTTTCAAACCTCCAGGACCAGACGTGTGGTGGAAGGGGCGGGAAGGGGTTCGAGGGGGTGAGCTTGATAGCGACGCGAGGGTGTACGCGGAATTCGAGGGTGCTTTTTTGGGCTAGGCCGGCTGTCTGGGTCGCACTTAAAGCGGAAACGCCAGACGATATCGCGACGGAGGAAGCGTCGCTTTTCTTCGTCTCTTCTTCTTCCTGCGTGACCCCGAAGATCTACGAAGAACGGATGATACCTCCTGGATTTTATCCAAAGCCGGCAGTGGACGCGACGGATTACCGAATTTTTCCCCTTCCGATTCTACCTGGGGATTGTAGGAGACTTCCGACAATTTTCGGAATTCTGGTACCACTGCGATATTTGTTGGTCGTGTCGGATAATTTTATGCATTTATAGGGCTTTGTGAATTATAATAACAGACAAAAATTTCATTGGATCTAATGATTTTTGTATTTTAGTCGGAACTCAATAAGATATTTAAGAGGAAAATATATATTTGTATATTTGTTCATGTCTTTACACGTTACTTTTGAAAATGTTATTTTGCATAAAAATCCGCAGTCTGGTGATAATGTAATAGAAATACGCGGTTGGGAATAATAGTCGTTTGCGAAAGTAGTGTAATCATTTTTTTTGTTTTACTATTTGACTTTATGTGGTTTTTGAGAATGTTGTATTCTATCTGGATGTTTAATCTACATCCTGCGAATTCTCTGGGTAACCCTTAACCTCTGAACGCTTAAATCGTTATTTCAAAATTGTGGGACTGATATACCTGTGGCTGTAAGGAACCATGCCGCATGTCACAATTTCAAAAAATTTAAGTTATGCATTAATCGAGCTGTAGAATGTAGGATTTTATGTATTTATCAGAAAAAATGTATGTAAACAAATATTATGCTGACAAAAATAATGCAATTTAACCGAGTCCAATATTTAAATAATTTATACGATTATTACGAAGAATTTATAATTCTTGTGTTAGAAGACAGGAATAAATCGAAAAACGTAATTATTCGAGACTTCAATTTGAAAAAAAGGTATTTTCGTCTAAACATTTCTAACTATCTTCCACAGTAGAGATTTTTCGATTACAAATTCCTAATCCACAGAGTCAGAAACATGAAAAGAACTAAATCCAAATAAATTCCTCCTAAATGCCGATTTTCATTAAATCGTCGGACCAACTTCCAGAGTCAGAAACATAAAAAAAAACTAAATCTAAATAAATTTCTCCTAAATGCTGATTTTCATTAAATCGCCGGACGAACTTAGAACCGAAATGACTGCAATATCTGTCATTACAGTACCTGAAACGTGCGCATATCCACGAAACAGGGGGATATTCCCAAAACGGCCGTCGAAATGCAGGACGACGCGACGGTTCGCGCGTAAACCGTGTCCGTTCTCGATTGCTTCACGCGTCCACGGTGTGACCCGCAGGAACCGCACGGCCAGAACCTTGGACAATAGCACGACGGGGGATGCAATCGGTGTACATACAGAGCCCCGCAGGCGGCGGACATTTCGCCGTCGAGCCGAAACCAGCCACAGGGCGTAATTGAATCCGCGCGCGCACGGCCTCCGGACTTTATGCCGCTCCACGAGATTGTCCTTGCAACTCGGCCTCGCGGAACTTCGTTAACTAGAATTTCTAGAATCCTGGCTGGATGGTCGAACCACCTTTTTTTCTATTCCAGGAGGTTGGGGACGAACTAAGTAAAAATAGCGGACCGACGGAAATCGAGAAGTGGAAGCTCTCGTGCGCCACTGATTCATCTTTTCGGTTGTTGATTCCGTAGAAAAATTAAATTTGTGCTTGATCTTGGATCATTTTATTAAGGGTATTAGTTTTGATTGTTATGACAGGATTTAATAGGGAAATTCTAGAATTCTGTTTTTGTAATAATAGTAATTTTGCGGTTAGACTTTTCATTCAGAATATGCTCTCTTTAAACCATTCAATTTTGCCTTGTGGAAACTTTTTTTTATGTTTAACTGTGTTAAAGATTTTCTCAGTTCTATGGAACACCCTTTGTATATGGAGTGTCTTGGGTTGGGTTGTGCAATCGGACAGGAGATGATTCTACAAGAAAAAATATGTCGAGAAAAAAGTATAAAATCTTCGAAATAATCGAACTAGAGAATTTGTTCAATACATGGACAGAAGAATAGGACGTAGCTACAGCGTCTGTTCATTGCTGGCCGTTTCCACTTATTGCCAGCACGAATACACACGCGTTTGAGATGAATGTTCCAACCCAATTTTCTCCAAAATGAAACCTGGAATGAAAAAATCTTCTCTACTTATTACATTTTTATGATGAGTTGCTCCTTTCACCTTTGACATTAAGAAATAATATTTTGTATATTCTACACCACCTGCAGATGTGTCCAATCTATACATAAGCTCACCTCTTTAAATAAAAATTAACCCCTTACTTTCTCATTTGCAACTATACACTTCCCCTTTGACCTGCATAACAACTATTGCTAGCAAAATTTCATTAACATAGAAATCAATAATACTTAAAACGAACAATAAATAACTTCCCCTCTTAACCCTCTACACACGACTGTCGCCTCTGAAGCGACAAAATGTATAGAAAATTAGAAATTCCGAGTGCAAAGGGTTAACTTCCCAATCCCTATACGCAAGACCTCTAAGACATTCACCTTTAGCTAGTATTTTTTTCCAACTTATTTTTTCTCTTAAACTACCCAGATAGCACATTACGTCCAATGACGCCTTAAACACGGCTTAAAGGCGTCTTAGACCTAAAACAGCCGTATATGCTATCTGGGTAATAACTCCTTACGATTCTAATTTTATTATCAACAGGATATTTGATTTTCCCCTAAACAATATCAAATGTCACGAGACATACAGTAAGAAGAAACTTGACCAGTCCCAATTGTGTCACAAAACCACCCTTCCGAACCTACCCTCTCCGATCACCTCTCTAATCCAACGAAATTCACGTACACATAAGAACAGGTGTCAAAAGGTGTACACTATACACCCGTGCACATTGGAATACGCAATTGTCCGCGATAGGGGGAGCGTCGAGTTCCCAGTCAGCAGAGAATCGCGTGTATCGAAAGGCGATTGGGGGTGGGGGTGCGTGTCTGTCGTTGGGTCAGGGTCGCGGGGCGAGAAAATCGAGAGGGAAATCTGGCCGCCGTCAGTCGATATATATCGGGTCGACGGTGTGGCCCTACCCTATGTTACACCACGAAAGAGAGGGACGGGTTTCGCACGTTCCCATTCACGAGCCATTATGAAATATTCCGTAGGGGCTAATGTCACCCCTATTTCGTAGACCGCTGTGCACGAGAGACCGTGCACGTGACCAATAAAAAAGAAAGTTTTTCGTGGTACCTTGCGCCCCCAGCCCGTCGTAAAACGGCGAGAGGATCGTCTGCTCCTGAGATCTTGTTAAGAGGAATACAAAATTTTCTACAACCCGCCAGATCGTTCCCGGTTTATCGCGTTCCTTGGGCACTCCTCGCCGTACACCCACCCCTTCCAGGGAGTACAGAACGTTCCATAATCGACGACGCGATCGAAAGTGCGATTGTTTTTATGATCGGGCAGAAATTTAACCCATTAACCCCTTGCCCTATGATTTTTTTTTTTATGTCTGCAGCATTCAGAAATACTTTATCATTAATAATTTCCTAGAAACAAAAGGAACTTGTGTACTTATCGCGATTGTACGTTTACTGGGAAAGTTAAATATTAATATCAGGAAATTCGTATTACAGTTTGACTTAAAGAAAAGGAATGATATTTCTGTTTGTTCAATCCATTCTGATATCGTCACCACGAGTCTCAGTCGATGTTATAAGACAAGGATTTAAGGACCAACATGTTCATTTCATTTGCAATTTTTTTCTGTCAATTTGTATTATTGAATTCTAGTTCTTAACATTGTGGTTAGGAAGGGGAATTCCAGGGATTTGCTTGATAATTTCTCTGTCATTATTTCTTCTTATGTCTAGGTATGTAACTTTGTAAAGAATAAAAAATCGTATTATTTCAGTGCTTGGTAACGGGTTAAAATTCTTAATATAAATTTTCTGTACTGGGGATCACTGACTTCGAAAATATGATAATTCACCGTATTAATGTACAATTATTCCCTTCCTGTAGTTCATCAATCAGGGACTAGCGAGGCAATTATACAGAACGTTGGCCTCGATTCTGCGATCGTTTTAGAGCAGTAAAATTTGAACGCATTTTTTTTATTCAAGAATCCTTGAAATGAGGGTGTGAAACACGGTTTTCTATTGTTGCGAGTAAAAAGTGCAGTCCAATTTTTAGGATTAACAACTTCTTAAAATACAGAAATTCTTCATACCAACTATAAGACGAAAATTGGAAAGGACGATATTGCAATCGAGACTTCGTTACGGAGTTATTAGTGTTGAAAGTACGGGCGAAATAGGCATAAAATACGTCTGACGCGACGGGTCATTCTACTTGAGAGACGTGCTCGTCAATTATTTCACGAGCTGCTTCCATTCATTTCATTTTATTTCATTCGTTAGTCCCACTAGGTCATCGATCCAGCCCGTGTATCGACTGGGAATCGGTTCTCCGTGTACTACAACCCAGACGTATTTGACGTGTCTTTTATCCGTATTACCAATAATTAATAAATGTCTCTTTACCACAAAAATTTAACGAAAATAATATTAAAAAAACTCATGAAATGGTGGAAAAAAGTTACAGAAACTAATAGAAATTATGTCATCGATGAAATCAATTATTTTCTATAAAAACAATACAGTAGACTTTATTTACAACAAAACGCACGGACTTTCCATGGTTCCATTAATTTTTATACGGCCAATTTTAAAGTGTCCATATTTTCGAAGATATATCCATAAACAGGAGAAATAGGGATATATCCTCATTTTTTTTCAATAAATAGTTCGCCAGTATAAAAACAGGGAATTTATTTAAAACAATTGCAAAATAAATGCTTAAAAAATATCTCTTTTTAACTGAAATAATTTTTGTTTGATACTCTAATGACTTCACTATAAGTACCCGAAAAATTCATTTCGATCAGTTTGTTAATTCAATAGTTATGATTTATTGAAAAAAAGTTTGACCCTAAATTTCAAGCAGCTGTAAAATCACCAATTTAAAAAATTTAAAAATCCTTCGAGTTACGTTTATACATATCTTTAAAGACACCATATCCAAATTCGAACAGAATCCGAACTGGTGCTCCAAAAAGTGTCCGATTTCGCGTCAAATAACGCGACCAACAGTCTCAAACTTTCAACAACACTGTGCACAGTAGTTCACAAAATTCCCTCTCTACAAGCACACCGTTCTGGTCTACCAGTGCGCCTATAAAGAGCATTGCCTCTTTTTTCTCGCTCGCTGTCGCTCCAGCTCCCTCGCGCCAGCGTGAAGACTGCAGGTGACGTTTCCACCGAGGCGGACACGTTCGATCGACGCGACAAAAAACCGGGTCTGGCGACACAATCGATTCCGTGAAAACCCGTCTTTCTTGCACTCCCGCCAAGGGAAGCGTAGACTCGGATTAAGACACGTCCGCTCGTCGCGTCGCGGCCGAAAGAAACCCGTAGCCACGTGAATTCCAGGAAGATCCCCGAGAAATCCTTCGTCTGTCCCAAGGAAAAAGGGGGAGCATTCGACGGGGACGCTGACAAAGGAACAGGGGCGAAGGTGGGATGGCGTCGACGGGTATCGTCTTATCGGCCGCTCGTTATACAGACGTATCGAAGACGAGAAGTCTACGGGCGACGAGGATCCAAAGGTAGGGGGAGGAAACCTTTTGCGAGCTGGTCTGGGGAATTCTTTCAGCCGGGGGGCCCTTTACGCGACGCTGATCGGGATAATCGTGGACACGTGTAGTTGTGTCTGGCCTTCTATTAGGATCGCGCGAAAGTTTCTTCATTTCGACGCGCTGGGACGATTGCCTGTGACGCCTCTGGTGCTCCTTTCCCCCTTAACTCGAACCGATATCACTGCACTCGATGTGGGATACTTGTATCTGAAGAGTTCATTTTCCTTCTCGTCGGATTTTCACTTTTTCTATGGTGTCGCGTGTAATCTTCGATACGCTGGACTAATTATAAAACTACCCTAAAGTTTATATGTTCTCTGGTTTAAATATAAATAAACTAAGTATGCCACGTGTGAAATCGTTGTGGGAGAGAATGTCTCTTCAGAAAAGGATAGATTATATTCCGTAGAAAAAAATTGTTCGTTTTTATTTTAATCACGATGCATAGGGATTGAGAATTTTTAGGTGGTTTTATAGTTATACGACGCAGTGTATGTCGGAAACGGAGACAGGAGGGCTGGAGAAGGATCGAGGAATTATGTGAGATGAATGGTTGACATTCTGGTGGATACCTGGATAAAAAGACTATGGACGGATTGTATATTGGTAACATATACACTGCCGGTTACAAATATAGGACCAGAATTGATAATTAAAGAAAGAGAAGAATATTATTCTAGAAAGATTTCATAGGAGTAATGTGCTAAAATTGATTGGAAACCATTTCTATATGTAGTGATTTTGTAACTTTTATTATAGTGTAGCAGAATAATGGAATTACTGTTTTATTAATTCTGAAGTCTGGTCCCATATTTTTGACAGTAGTATGTATACATTTTGGTTTCTATTTATAACATAGATTACAACGATAAGTTAACTCACTTGCTTGAGATCAGGAGAATGTAGTGAAGCATAGTTCCTCGAAGTCTGGTGTCAATCAGTAGCTACCTGTCATTCTTTGCTGATTCGTCACAACGATCTTATAATAACCATGACTTTCTGGTGTTATGGGTCTTTAAATTCATCTTAATGACTGCTATTAGCAAGTATACAGACTATAGCATGTAGTTAAAAAAACAGGGATGACCTTCACATTTCTTAAGTGACTCCACCCATAAAAAGTCGTAATGGCCATACGATGGCCTCTTACACACCAAACAACTTTCATTCGAAAAATTTTTCTCTCACTTTTACGGTCCCTGAGGTATTCAGGGTGGTAATTCTTATCGATCCACCCTGTGTATATTTCAGAGTTTCGTGCTAAAGATGGGTGACTGACTAAAAAGACGTTTTAGAGTCACTGGTGGCTATCCTAATGGCCAATTTAGGGAGACAAACAATCCAAATCAGGATGCACATAGTTATCCATCAATCCACATCTAAAAAATTCAAAGATATCCTTTCCGAATGAAACCCTTCCACCTTCACAGATGCTTTTGAATCGTTCCAACCGCAAGCTCGATAGTTCAAGTCGGTCAAAACCGTCTGCACAGCTCTATAGCCGCCGCCGGTAACTTCGAACGTTGCTGCTCCGGTCGCATTGAACGTCGGCATGAATAATACGGGGGGCCAGGAGTGCTCGAGTGTCGGGTCCAATGAAAAATTTGGCGAAAATGTTCCCGTCGATACGGCATCCGCGGATGATGAATATTTATTTCGAGGTATTTGCGCGAGATTCACCGGGTGTCCCTCTTCCCCACCCCCCCTTCGATAGAATGATTTACAAGCCGCGCGTCGACGATGGTTATTTTCAGACGACGTTCCGGCTCGTCCGTACGGACGGGTCTTGTAAATTTGAAACGAGCCGATCGTGAAGAGAACCCACCATCGACAGGAGATGGTAGGGAACGAACACGAGTGCCGTGGAAGATCGATCGATCGATCGATCGTGTGCAGCCCCGTGTTGATCGTCAGGACGACCTTGATACGTCTTCGGTCTGAGAGAACCACTTCTCAAGTAGTTTCTTCCTTCCCCTCCTCCCCCCACCTTACCAACAACTGCTTACATAAAGTCACACATAATTAATAAACGAACCGATAAAATCCATCGACAGCCACCGATCAGGTATGGACAACTCTTTGAGAGAAAGGGAATTCTCTTCTTCTTTTTTTATTGAAGAAAGCACGGTTACGCCAACGAAAGAAAGAACTGTCGTGATAGAGACGACAAGGAACGCCGAGACGTGACGTCGTTCGTGAAACTAGTTTGCATAAATGGCCAGGCCCCGATTAGATAGCGAATTACGTGGACGTGTTTGTCGAAGCCCTGGCCTTATCTCGCCACTCGCTCGCGTTCCAGTCGTTTCACGGTCGACGATTTCCACCGACTGGCTTTTTCTTTCGCCCCGAAGGGAAGAATAAAATCGGGGAATGGTAGGGAGCTCTCGGTTTACGAGAGATTCTGGGTAATGGTGTGATTTTTCTGGAGGTTGATTGATTAAATTGATTCTCGTGGCTTTGGTCGATTTAATTTTTATTATGTTAACCGGGTGAGACGAGTTCACTTGTCGATTGTACGTATGATTATATGCTTTGGTTAGGGTTCATTCTTCCGATTGGGTGACTAGAGAGGATGGAACTGTATTAATTATAATAATAATGATAGTATTTATTTATAAAGGGGTTATGAGCCGTTTAATACAATATACAAGAATATGGAAGTCTAGAGGACAAACCAAAAGTTTAGATGTACAATTCCAGATAGCACATGACGTCTTGAAGACGCCCATTTTATGGCTGTTTTAGGTCTAAGACGCCTTTAAGCCGTCTGCAAGGCATCATGTGCTATCTGGGATAATTCGTAAAGATATACCAGAGTTTACAAGAACTTATAGTAACTATACAGAAAAATTGATCACATTCAGCAAGCGTTTTACAGGATAAAGAATTATAAAAATAAACAAGAAGAGGGAAAGAATTTATTAAAGTATTTACAAAAATATACAGGAAGTTACGATTTTGTAGGATGTGTTCCTTTCGTTTCATTCAGTATCAAAAAATCATCAAAAACTGCGGATTTTTTGCATTTATAGCAAAATGCGATTGTCTGAAGTTCAATGAAGTAAACGGATTAATAAAGTTGAATGGAATTTTTATTTCATTTGGAACCTGATAGAACCTTAACTACAGCAAACAATTTTTAATAGTTGTAAGTTAGCATTAAAAGTTTTATATTTGCATAAACATCCATGGTCTGGTAATAATACTTCGTCTTTATATCAATCACTAGTCAGAGTTCATTAAAAGACATTTGTGCAATTTATTTCTAAAAGATTTAAAGTTCTTCGTTCCATTCAAATGTCAACTATCGACGTCCAAACGTGTCCCCTACAGCGCACTGCAACAAAAGAGCTAATTACACTATTGTCAGACTAATTTGCTACAACACATTGACAATTTATCAATTCACAAATTATCATACCTACAATATAGCATTTACAAGCAAAAAATTATAATCCTTCCAGCAGCCAAACCGGTTAACTCCATGAAATAGAAAGTCGTTAATATTGTAGACATCGCTATTTCGATTGATAGTATATGCGAAGACATAAATGTTACATGGTAAATTATTCAAGATGTAAGTTTCGCATTAAAATATGTAAAATGAATATATAAAAATTCAGTAATTTATAGAGAATAGAGTTGATTAGTTCAGCCTCTGGAAGACTCATCGATACAACCACTCTTTGTCAGTGATGTGTTCAATTTAGGCCCAGTTCATTTCATTATTTTAACTTCGTGCATTGTCCAAGTCAATTTAATTTTTAATTATATTCTTCGTCAGAAAAACATAAATTACTTTTACACCAACAGTTCACAGATATAACGATCAAACGATATATAAGTATATTTCCTTTACCTTTGTGCACTGTTCAATAACATTATAATTCCTCGACTTAAACTTGGTCTAAAATACACTTACACATCGCTCAAACGTTATTATATAAACTACTGCTGTCAAATTAATTCCGTCTTGAATTATTTCTTCCAAACAAAACGAACATATTTCCTTGCATATAATTATTTCTCGGGTGTCAGAAACACCGGGAAATTAAAACAGAAACGAATATTCACTAAACAATTCCTAAATATTATTTTCAAGAATGTATCAAGGCCTAAATATTATCCTCTCCCCTCCCCCAAGGCCTCTATATAAAATCATAACTATTATTTTCAAGAATGTATTCAGGCTCATAATAACCTCATACCTCATATATTATAATACTAATAATAACATAATGATTCCACCTGGAATTCCACAATCAGAAAAGGTTAATTGTCAGCTTTCTCTGGCAAAGAATCTAATTAAAATTCGATCTCCGAACACGTGTTAAATTGCCGCGCACAATGGACGAGGGTTAATTCGATTTCAGTTTAGATCAAGTCCCGTTCAAGAAATAGCAATAAAATTTATTAAACACAGGACGAAGGTTGAATGACACTAAACGAGTCTCGTTTTACATTTCTCAACGGCCACGTAATTACACGGTTATCCTTGCACAGGATCCAGGCTGTTCGATTCATTTTTAACGTAATCTCGCGGTATCTACACCGCAGAAGAGGTTTCGCCGCATATGTCCGAGAGCCCAAATATCCTGGGCCACCACCGGGGGGCGGGCGTGGTTGGTCGGTCTCCTGGCACGTACCGGAACTCGGCCAGACGAGCTGCCTCGCGATTTGTCAGGGGCCCTGTCCGACGGAAATTTACGTTCCGGGACCCCCGGACTTAAAAGCCGCGATAAGCGATAGGAGAGGAGACGGTTCGCGGAGATTACGGCCGCGTTAAGAATTCAGCCGAGTATCAGTCTGGCCCCCGGGGCCAAGGAACTTCTATCCACGTACCACCAGCAGGTTTATTTAATCACAACGAAGATTTTCGGCTCCGATATATCGTCGGGTCTATCGATTTTCAGGTGGAATTCAGGATTCTGACCGACCCCCCACATCCCTGGGTCGATTCTAACTTTTAAACAGCTTAGTTGTCGAGGTACCGTCCGAAAAGGAATTGAAGTTTGTTAATAACTGGTGGCTTGAAGGATTGAAGTTTCTTCAGACACTACACTTAACGGTTTAACACTTCAATTGAAATAGTTTTTTTTGGGAGAATATTGTGGATGTTCGTGTTAACTCTTCCAGACCTGGCGGTCACATTTGTGTTGAGTTTTTTATAATTTCACACGAAGTCTTAGGTACAGTGTGTTGCTGATCCATATTTTTGTTATAAATTTGAATTTGTTCGTGTTTTGAAGGTTTTTGGTTGGTCTAGTGAATTTAGAATTGAATAACGATCCTTTCTTTTTTAAATAAAAAATATTTATTCAACTGAACAGACTACTGAAATGTGTAATGAAATATTTTTTTATTCTTAAAAGAAAATTCAGGTCTGAAAGGGTTAAGGACACGGACCGTGAATGCGTCATTTTTTTTTATCTTTTTTTGTTTATCTTTTTATTTAATAATGTTCTACTTTTAGTAGTAGATAATTGGAATGGAGAAACAAATTTCGAGAAATAGAAGACTTCTCCATGCCGTTGGCGTATTGAGTACGCCGCCCACGTCCTTGAGGATTAATTCACAATGTTTGCAGAACGGTGTATGAAACTTGATATCACAGAGAATTTTTATTTTCCAGGATACTAGTTTTGTTACAGAGTATTAGACATTGTAGGAACCTGGTTTTGAGAATTTTTTACTTCCCATTAGGAGTTTAATTGAATAGAAAAGATATTATGGAAACCTGCTATTACAGAGAATTTTTATTTTCCAGTATACTAGTTTTGTTAGAGAGTATTAGACATTGCAGGAACCTGGTTTTGAGAATTTTTTATTTTCTATTAGCAGTTTATTGAATAGAAAAGATATTATGGAAACCTGCTATTACAGAGAATTTTTATTTTCCAGTATACTAGTTTTGTTAGAGAGTATTAGACATTGCAGGAACGTGGTTTTGAGCATTTTTTATTTTTTATTAGCAGTTTAATTGAATAGAAAAGATATTATGGAAATCTGCTATTACAGAGAATTTTTTACTTTCCATTGGTAGCCTTTTTAAATAGAAAAGGTATTAGATTATTGTATTTGCGGCGATTATAGTATACTATATTATCCACATTATTTTTTTTCTGTTGTATCGTCTTCTTCTTTGGTTAACCCATTTCGTATATTGCGCTCTTTGTATTACTACTGCGTATTTCAAAACGAATTTATCTCGTATGCAAACGAATAAATGCATATTTTTCCGTTGCTTATCAGAGTTTAGCGCGGGCTCCGTTTTTTAATGGGTTAGTTTCGGTCGTAACAGCGCTCGCGAGGTAACAATGTCGCGTATGTGTCTCGCGAGCATAGTTTCGGAGACAATACTTATCAATATTTATGAAGAGCGTGGTAATGAACCCCTGAAAATAAAATTTGTTTGCACACAATGCGTTCACCTTGTCCGCGGCGATTCTTCTCAGTTCCTGACGAAACGATGCGACCGGAAGCGCTTCGTGGCGAATAAATCAGTCGGTTGTTCCTTTTGTTAGAGGAATTAGGGGGAATACGTCTTTGTGTAGCCTGAAGAGAATCGTTCTTTCATTCCCTGCTCTACTAACTTATTTTTGACTGATTCGTAGATGCAATGATCTTGGCACATTTGTGACAATAATGTTCTCCATCCATAAAATTACGTTAAATTTGTTTCATTTTACAATATTATGTCAATCAAAGGTTATCTTCATGTATTAAGTTTTAATCTTCAGGAACTATCGCGTAATGTTATTTCCTTTGTCAAATCTTTGAAGGATGAATATATTTAAAGCTGTGGAAAATTCCATGTACATTTATAGTAATCGCAAAGAGCAATCAAATGGCTCTAGCAGTACATAAACGCACGTAAAACCAACTTTCCACATCAATTTACCAAAGTAACAACAGGTCTTTGATTTCCCTGTATATATCTGTCATATTTTAAATACAAATGAATATTATAATGTTCAAGTGAAAAATCCAAGCTTTAACTATTCATCATGACTACTGCTGTCATATCTTACCCCGTTTAGTGCTATAAGTATTATGTGTAAAGTTATTTATCATGTAATAAGAGACAACCCAAGGTATTAGCCAAATGAGCTCTAAAAGTAACTTATTATTCACAGATGCTAATTGCACTTTACATTAAGTAGGAATTCTATACCCACTATCAAGGATCTCCAGAAACTTCTCAGATATAACAATTCACAAACTAAAAGTGTATCTTTAGATTCGACTCACTCCTCATCTTCAAGCACCCTAAAGCCCAATACGCACTTGGCAAACTTACTTCCTACTACTTTACGTATTTATTTTTCACAGATATAAATTGCACTCTACATAATTTAAAAATTCAGTCCTCACCATTAAAAATCTCCAGAAGCGTAGCTCAAACATAGCTACTCTCCACCTAGAACTGTATCTGTAGGTTCAAATTCCTCTTCATCCTCAAAACACCTAAAGCCCAATACACACTTGGCAAACTTATTTCCTACTACTTTACGTATTTATTTTTCATAGATATAAATTACACTCTCTACAATTTAAGAATTCTGTCTCCACTATTAAAGGAGTCCAGAAGTCTAGCTCAAACGAAGCTATTTTTCAAATAGAACTGTATCTGTAGGTTCAAATTCCTCTTCATCCTCAAAACACCTAAAGCCCAATACACACTTGGCAAACTTATTTCCTACTACTTTACGTATTTATTTTTCATAGATATAAATTACACTCTCTACAATTTAAGAATTCTGTCTCCACTATTAAAGGAGTCCAGAAGTCTAGCTCAAACGAAGCTATTTTTCAAATAGAACTGTATCTGTAGGTTCAAATTCCTCTTCAACCTCAAAACATCTAAAGCCCAATACACACTTGGCAACCCTATTTCCTACAACTTACACATTTATTCCTCACAAATAAAAATTGCTCTCTGCATAATTTAAGAATTCTGCCCCCCCTCCCCCCCTATTAAAGGAGTCCAGAAGTCTAGCTCAAACGAAGCTATTCTTCAAATAGAACCGTATCTTGAGATCAAGACTCCATCTAATTTTCAAATCATCCTAAACTCCACTACACACTCGACAACCCTGTTCCCCACCAATCTCGATACCCTCCTCAATACATGTGCATACCAGGCTTAAGGTTCGTCCTCGAACCCGTTCTACGGAACTTCAGCGCCGTTTGTAACATCGTCATCGGCGCTTCGCGAAACAGGACTGCTCGCCAGTGTTCTCTCCGTGGAAGCTCGCGCGGCCCGTTGCTCTCGAATTACAGAGAGAAACCGAACCGGCGAAGTAAGAAGAGACTTCGAATCGCGCAGTTTTTGGCTGACGAGGGGGCGAGCGGGAAATTAACCGGAATTTTCGCGCGCGGTCGGGGGATACTCTCGACCAGTGATGCCAGAATCGTGGAACTTGGATCCACCACCACGACGTCCCCCACTTTATTCCACAGTTTCTGCCACACAAGCATACTTTGCTTCTATTTGTGTGAGCTGGCTGTTCGAGTGTTTCCGCCGACTACCTGCGTCACCCGGTAACGTAAAGAATGAGGAAACCTCGGAGACCCTGTTCGAGAATCTCACTGGGCCGAAAATTCACGTTTCCGACGCGTTGCCCGGCGACCTAAACGTGTGAGTAACAGGGAGACCCCGTTCGAATCCCACTGTGACGGTTTTACTTTTTATATTTAATTATTTTATGATTTCACTTTGTAACCTCTCAGTAAAATTAAAACTTGTAAAATATTAATTTGCGAGACAAAAAAGGAAGGAAATAAATTGTTTCCTCTTCAATATTTAAATTTTATATTATATATATATATATATATATATACGTATTCTATTATATATACAAAGAGTATTCTTATAATTAGATGTTACGGTTATTTTAACTATTGCATGAGATTAAAATGTTACATTATAAATATATCTTCATTCGTTTTAAAGGTTATAGCCGGATCAGGGGTCAAAAGTCCCTATTTAATGGCGTGCAAATATTCTGTAAAAAATCCGATAGGTGGTATCTCCTGGGGCACATTTAATAAATTTTGCTCGATTTTTTTAGTTGATGTTTGGACTCAAACATAACAAAATACAACATATATATCAGTCTCATAACTTTGAAATATTGGGTTAAGAGTCTGGCGTTAAAGGATTATATAAATATATTTTATATATTTTATAAGTTTTTTGGACAACGGTTCTAGTCCCGCAGATTGTATTAAGATTTTTTTTATTACATTCACTACATACTATGTAATAAGTACAAGACGGTTTAAATTGAGATAATTCGACTTCTACAATTTGTATAAAATATTTACAATCGTATAATATATTTACTTAATAATGGAAATATAAAAATTTCAAATATCTGTAAGTTATTTTTTCACGGAAAAAACGTCGAAAATATCGGTCTTCGATTTTTAAAACTACGTTTTTGAATTTTCACAACTAAACTACTCAACTGTAAAATCAGAAAAAAATACGTGCCCCAGGAAATACTACCTATCAGATTATTTATAGAATTTTCACATGCCATTAAATAGGGAGTTTTGATCCCCTTATCCGGCTATACCATTAAAAAAGATCGAAGATATATTTATAACGAAACACTTTAATCTAATGGATGTTTCTACGAATGTTTTTATATTTATATACTCCAATAGTTAAAATAACGGTACCATCTAATTGTAAGAATACTTTTTGTAAATATAACAGAATACGTATGTATATATAGGAAACAATTTATTTCCTTCTTATTAAATGTCTCGCAAATTAATATTTCTCAAGTTTTAATTTTACTGAGAGGTTACAAAGTGAAATCATAAAATAATTAAATATAAAAAGTAAAACCGCCACAGTGGGATACGACCGGGGTCTCCCTGTTGCTCACACGTTTAGGTTGCCGGGCATCGCGTCGGAAACGTGAATTTTCGGCCCAGTGGGATTCTCGTACAGGGTCTCCAAGGTTTCCTCATTCTTTACGTTACCGGGTGACGCAGGTAGTCGGCGGAAACACCCGCGAACGGATAGAAGCAAAGTATGCTTGTGTGGCAGAAACTGGAATAAAGTGGGGGAAGCCGGGACGTCGTGGTGGTGGAACCAAGTTCCACGATTCTGGCAACGCTGCTCTCGACGAGTCGTTGCGTAGCTCGTGAGAAGGACGTGGCTGGTTGGTCCAACGGGGGCGAGGGGGGAGGGGGCGGAACCGCAGACCGCGTCTGCGGTCCTTCCGACTACTGGCCGGGCCCACTGGCTACTTTTTGGACTTTCCTGCTGCGACGACGTCCGCCGAGCGCGTTTATCGATCGTCCATGTTCCGCCTGGTCCCTCGCAGTCCGGACAACGAATTAAGCTCTTGACCGCGAGAGCGGAGGCTCGATCGTCTTCCGTTTTACAATCGTTCCCCGATTCCTCCCCCCTACGGCCCGTTTCCCTTGGGTTTCCGGCTGGCGAGACGCCGGAAACGAAACGAACTGGCCCACACGTAATTCCGACCGTTCGATCGGATGGTAACCCACGGTTCGAATTCGTGTATGGGCGGGGAATTAACGGGAGGGCTGGTTCGAATGTGTCGGTGTGAATAACAGTTCGATCGTCGACACTCGTTTCATTGAACGGAATAAAATAATAATGAAGTATTGGTATGACTGTGCAACGAAATAAGACATTTCACAATGTCGAATGGAAAGTTTGACGATATTTTAAATATACTGGGTGTTCCAGCGAACATCGAAATGTCATTTTTATTTTTAATGATATGGAGAAATGTTTGAAACATAGTTTGAATGGTTTCAGACTGGGTATATCGTACATGAAACATATTTTTTTTATTTTTTTTTTTAGGTTGCCAGTATTTCTTTGCCAAGCAACGTGTACTTTTTTTTTTATTGCATTCAAATGTGTCTAACTTATGACCTTGAGGTGAACTTGAACACGGAAAAAATAATTAAATAATGAAGAACTGTGTTTGACACAATTCTCATATTAAAAATAAAGAAGATATTTAGGTGTTTGGTCTTAGATGGGACATACTGCATATGACCGTCGATCTTGTATCCGCGACGGAGGATTAATCGCTATAACAAATAGAATTGTAGCATGGAATATTAAATTTTTCTGTAAATTTATATTGTTAGTCGATGAAATGACAATTATAATGGCAGAAGCTGGAATAGTTGCAAAGATATTGTCATGACTGTTTTTGAACAGCAATACTTCGATGAACAACAGAGCTAAACGATCAAGAGTCTGTTTAACAGTCATCGTAAGCGATATCGACGCGACGGACAGACGATTGCGACAACCAGACAGAGAGAGAGGCGTTAGCGTATATGTATATCTCCAAACGGTATCGTTTGAAACGAGTATCGAACTGGTCCCAGAAAGGTCAACCGACGCGTTCTTGAAAAGTGTACCGCGGAAGGTTGGCCTGTCAATGACGGCCAAGTGAAAGTTGGACGTCTAGACGTATTTATTTCTAGAGCGACGGACGCCGGTTGATTTTATTCCTGTCACGGTGACACCGAAGCCGGCTGATTGACGTAGGTGTTGCACCGATTTCGTCTAAAAATAGGTGTCTGTATATGGCACGCGCAGGAAATGTCCGGCTCGTGGCATCGCTCCATCCGAGCAATTGGCACCATTTGTGATCGGGACCTGGCCGAACTGCGTCGTCGAATGTGCACAACATTGATCGAAATACACTATACAGTCCCCATTATGCATCCCCTAACGTGGACCAATCAGAGTCGATTCTACTAGTTATTCGACTTTTACCTGATTCTAACCGAAATCGAGGAGTCACTCGAAGGATCAACAAAAAAAATCCAGAAGTTTCTCTGAATTCTGACGTGCATCGAAGTAGGTAAAACTAAACGTAATCGCAAATTCTGGTCGGATAATTTTCACTCCGAGTATGCGTGAAACACGCGGTGTTCAAATAATGATCAGCACGATCATCTCCGTGTCGTTGCCAATTACTAGGGAAATACTTCTCTAAATATATAGACAAAGAAATTAGATCAAATATTAAGTATTCTTGTAGAAGTTAACCCTCGAATGATAAGGGTGGGTTTTGAAGGTCGTACTTGGTAACGTGGGGTCGCATCCGACTGTTTTGCTATTTTCAGACAGATAAAAAAATGTTATTGTCGTGAACTTGTATCTTTGTTTATTTGTTAATAAGGAATAATACAAAATATTTGAGAACGAGAATAATATAATAATAAAAAATAGAGTGGGTATAGCACAAGAGGAACAATAACTTGGGTGTGGGTTATGTTCGACAGGTAAGATACAACCTGGATCTTACTATTAGATAGTTAAAAACAATCTTACAAGGGAAGTTCGGTAACCCGAAAATTCCGATTTTTTTTAAACAAAGAATTTTTATCACTTAATTGCATCGTTTTATACAGCATAAAAAACCCTTCGATAGTTTTAAAGATATACAGGAAAATATGGAAACACCTATCTACCTTCAAGGGATGTTTTCACCCTAAAGAAACTGAAATTGTGCCAAAAACAAAAATTGCGCTATACTTCCCTCGAATTCTCCTACAAACCTACAAAGTTTAAAAAAAATCGGAATTTTCAAGTTACCGATCTTCCCTTGTTAGTTAATCAAAACAAAATTGACTAAATAACAATTACACACTGAATGCAACCATTTAACGTTTGCTCTGGATCCCTAATTTGGAAGACCTGACACACTATGACACCCAGATCGATCCCAAAAGTTCCATGCTTGATCGTGAGTCACGGATCACTCGAGTTCCATCCCCGATAGTCATCCAAGTCGCGTATCGCGGATTCCAGAACGTCCTTCGGCTCTTCTCCGCAGTTAGAGGCGAAGTCGCGTTACAACAGAGGTGAAAGTCGGATGTCTAGACGTGTTTACCCGCGGCACGGCAGGACGGGCTGCAATCGCTGTGCTCCGTTGCGCCAGCCTCGGATGGACGGGCAACGGACCTCGGTTTCCTCGTAAGTAACCGGCCACTCGAGCGTGTTTCTGCTACGCGCAGGGACATTGTGTACCCACAATCGCAGCGTACGTGTCCGGCACGCGTAAACGTTGTCGCCTTCTGTCCCGCGATTTCGAAATCGAATCACCGTTAGCACGCGATTGTCCATAAAATCGGTTCAGCGCGAGCATTCCACCATCTACGTTTGGGTGTAGCAAAGGATCCTTGGGTTTGGATTTTTTATTTCGTAGTAGACGTGAAAATCGAGCGTATCATGTGTGACTATTATGACCAAATCCCTTGTAGTATACTCATATTCTTAGCAGACTTTAGGTAATCCTTAAAGAGTGTGGGATAGGGAACTCCATACCGAACAAAGGAGCAAATAACGTCTTTGGGAAATAGGAGGGTTCCGTGGAGCAGTGGGTAGAGTCTCTGCTTTCGGCGCCGGGGGTCGTGAGTTCGAATCCCGCTTGGGCTCGCATTTTTTCAACGCTCCAAGAACTCACTGAGGAACATAGGGAAGGTTGCTGAATTTGGACTAGCCTAGGTTGGACCATTACTGTAATTTATCAGGTGTAAACAATTTGCGCCGTATGATAGACACGTATTGTTTATTATACGGCGCAAGTTGCTCACAAATGACTTGTTACACTGGTGGTCCAACCAAAGTGAGACTCGAAATTCGGTTAATTAATAACTGTAGTATTCAAAGATTCTGAGTTAAGTTCCGTAGGATCAAACACAGCTCTCTCATCAAAAAGCAACCTTATCCACTGCTTGGTGAGATCCTCCAGGAACCATGTCCTTATTCTTAAGCCACGGCAATGTTGTGCTACTTGTCATCTCGAACTTGCTTTTCATCTATTCCCCATAAACAAACCTAAGACAGCCGGTAGTCGAATCACCCAACTTAGTCCATAGTCATCACGTGTCATCAGGACTGTTTCGTCTCACATGGATTGCACATACCTTAAGTCCCTACCATAAATCCTTCAAAAGCGAAATAACGCCTTCGACTGCACTCGAAATGCATTGACGTTAACATATTCAGTACATTCTACTACTAAAACATTATAATCCACTTAGGACATCCTTCGAGTAACGGTATTAATAACTCAAAAGGACCATGAATTATATTAACTACATTGTACATACTCAATTTGAGGATAGAATCATTCACGGTTTCTTATAGAACACGTCATCATCTTTCCCAAATTACATTCTAAAGTAGACAGCGAATACAGTCTACCAAGAACGGTCCCTCGACGCTCCGAATACCAAATACAGGGACTGGCAGCATCGTACACGAGCAAGAGGCGCGAAGGACGACGTCGTCCGTGCCCGTGAAATTCCTGGCCGCGAAACCGCAGCCTCTCTCGACGATCGGGGGAACTGGTTCGACCTCTGTAGGGTCGTTCGTCCGACCACGGAGAAAGGACGGGGCGAGGAGGAAGAGTTGGCGACGACGGCGACAGCCCAGCAGGACCGGTCTAAAATCCCCGACGACACTTTTCACGAGACTTTTACGGTCCTGCCGGGGTGGCCATTTTTGGGCACCCACGGGGTCCCCCGCCGGCAGCCTCGACCCAGTCCCTGACGAGGCCGCGACCCGCAACGCCACCGTAACCGGGTCGTAACCTCGACCTCATCCGCGATTGGTGTCCCCCTCCCTCGACTGGTCATATCCGAGGGACACCAGGCGAACGTTTCGCCCGCCAAGACGGACAAGACGGGGAATTTGCATATCGAGAGCCCCGTGGAACGACCTGTCGCGCCTGAAGTCCCGACGGACCAGTCCACTGGCGATCCTGATAGGAAAAGGGGGATGGAGCTTGGGCTTTGCATAACCTTCGGGCTGCTCTTTCCGAGACGCGCCTTTGGGCGATCGATGGTGGATGTCTCTTGCGGTTTCTCGATCGTTGCTGGATGCTCGGGAGGATGCTGGAAAGACGTCTTTGGTTATTGATGCGTGGAGAGGGTTCGGGAGGAGTATCTTGGAATTTAGAGGGCTACGGATCTTGCGGCGACGTTGGACTGATGTCTTTGGTCGAAGTTTCTTCTCTTAAGGTGTACACTCTGTACCTTTTCCTTGTGTCTTTGCTCAAGAAGCGCCTAGGATATCGTTGCAGTATCGTGTTGTAGCGATGTTGTCGTTACCATTACCTGTGTTTTAGGTAGGATGCGTTAGCAGCGATTTATTGGGTTTTTTTCTGGAAGGTCTTGCTCGGGGCTGGCTTTTGTCGATGTACATCTGGCAACCAGACTCGTGCAGGACTACAGTTTTTAACGTTAACGGTGAAAGTTAGCGAACGTTGTGACCATTTTGTCAGGCATTTTTCCTACGTTGTTCCGAAAGGTTTTCGGTCGTGGAAGGCATTCTGGAAAGACTCACGGAAGCGTTCACTTCGTGTCGCATCAACGCACAACTTCCAGTACATCTTGTATACGCGTTTCATTATACAGGGTGTTTCGTTTAACTGGATACGGTGGAATATCTCACGAAGGATTAAAGTTATCAAAAAAAATGTTCGTACGAAAGTTGTTTGGTACAAAGGGGGATATTACGTGGTATTAATAATTTTTCTATAAGTGTAGTAGTGGGGGAGATATCAAAGTCTAGTTAATTTTTGTAAATGGAACCCTGTATTTTTTTATTTATATTATGGTAGTGTTTGATATCATTCCCTGTGGTAGGAAGTGATATTTATTTTATTTTATTTTAGTAATTTAACGGGTATTGACCCAGTATACATATATAACAATTAATGACAATAAGATTAGAAACAGTTACATCAATGTATTATACAGTATGGAATTAGTCACGACAGGAAATTTTTAATGAAATATTAACAAGATTAATTAGTAAGATTTAAGTGATAAAGTAGTAAGATTTTAAGATGATTTACGAAACAGGATTATAGTCGCATGCGAAAGAATAACGGACAAGATGTTGAAAAGTGTCGAAAGAGCATTTTTAAACAGAATAGAAACGTGTATTTGTAACGATGGTGGGCATGTTAAAGGATAAATGACGTAAAAAATTATTAATTAATTCTTGATACTACAAGTTAGATAGTAGTTAGTTAAAATGAACATTTTCTGACTGTAAACAAAATTACCCTAACGAAGTCAAAGCTGCTCCAACTGAAAGTTCTCCGGAAAATCACAGATCAAATAATTTATGTCTATAAGACATACATCCTAGATTTTCTCATCGTCTTCATAATGAAACTACAGGGTGTTTCAGCGAATAACTACCACGAAACGGTAACTCTACCTTAAAACAACTAGCTAGAAAATGATATTTCAGGGATTAAATCTTTCCCCTGTTTATGGCTGGAACGAGAACAGCTCCATTTTCGCCGACCACGTTCATTCAAAGTCTCGCCCTTAAATTAAAGTCAATTTGCGAAATCCCCGAGCGATCGTATTTCCCGAGTCACCTTCCCCGAATTTACGTGCGCGTATAAAAATCTTAGAGACTAGGTCGAGGCGGGCGAAGGGAGTTTGTTGGATGGCTGGGGATGAGTCGGTTCGCAAAGATGAAAAATTCCATACATTCGTGAAAAGCTGGCCTCGCCCCACCCCCCCTCCTTTTCCCCCCATGTGCCCGTGATTTCCCTTGTGTTACGTGATACCGCTCTCTTTGAGCTACCTCGGATCCCGAGGATAACAAGGGAAAGCCAGACAGAAATATTCCGCTACGCGAGCCAGCTACGACGACGAACGCGCAGCCATCGCGTCAGACTGGCGCGAAACAAGCACCGAAATCCCCGCTAAAAATAGAGGAACAAGGCGGTGCCGTGGAGATTCTGATTAAAAAACCGCGGACCGTTTCGAAAATCCCGACCAACGACCGGAAGCGTCGAACTTGTACGTAGCAGGAGCGAACCGCCTCGACCAGACCGATAATTACCTTCTTGCGGAGCCTGACGTCCGGTAATAATACCTGCGTTCTCCTTAAAGATCGTCGTGTCGACTATCAATCAACCTTGGCTGGCCGATAAGAGCGATAAAGAGGTCGGCTAGTCTAGACGATTACGCAATTCCTTGAAAAGGCATTGATTGACGTTCTCCCCACCATCGCTACTCTGGCTAGATGAGAGGCTTCGGGTACTCATCGCCTGCCCGTCGACTTCGCTGTCCTCATTGCTGGCGTCTGTTCGTCACCTTTGCGTGACGTACGGCTGAGAGAGAACAGGTAGTCATAGGAGGATCGTTGATCTTTGGAATTTCACAAGTGTGGTATAACTTGATTCGACGGGTCTGAAGATTTGATAAGTTTTCGAGGCTTCGGGAGGATTTGGAGATAGTTGTGGTTCCACTTGGAGCGTTCGTTTAGGTGGACAGGCATGGAGGTTGATTATCTCGACCCACTTACCCTAGGCTTCGACGAGCCAATTTTAACAAGTGGATCGTTTTCGAGAGGTCCTTTTTATAGTTGTACTGGAATTTGTTAATAGATCGATGGAATATTCTACAATCGGTGTACAAGCTATTTGGTGTACACATTAATTCGTGGCTCCTGCAATTAACACTTTGATGTCGGATGACATACTAATACGTCTTTTCAAAAGCTGAGAGCGGTTGACGTAGTAGTACGACTTTCTTAAATCACAACTAGAATAATAAAAAATCGCTTTTCCTATAGGGAAAGTTAGACAAATGAAAATTAAATAGTAGTGTATATAAATATTTTTAGTTTTGTGCATGCTATAAATACAGCCCGCGCTGATTTTAAAATAATCCCTCTCGTTAACAAAGCGTTAATTATTGACTGAAAAGCGCCATCATTTTTTCGAGAGGGTAGTCACCAACTGCCCCGAAGATAACGTAAATATGTAGAAAATGATGGGGAATATTTTTAACCAGGCCTTGAAAACTGTTATGATTTCGGTTTAGGTTCTTGAAACAATTATGAAGAACTTTTATTCTGAATAACTGTTACGAAGAACCTAAATTTCAGGCTATATAAGTGTCAGTTACGGTTCCTATATCAGCTCATATTCTATTCAGAACTGATATAGAACATAAAAAATAATTGTTATAGACCTGATATAGACCTTAAACAATACTGATATCGGAGCTGATATAAGAACCGTAACTGAAACTTATAAAGCCTGAAATTTAGGTTCTTGTAACAGTTATTCAGAATAAAGGTTCTTCATAATTCTTTCAATCGGAACTTTTATATAAGAGTTTGAAACAATTATTTTCGGAACCGTTTCAAGCCCTGTTTTCAAGCCTTTGGAATATTATACCAAACTATATCTTGCTTTTCCTATAAATAAACAAGAAATCTATAAAAAGGCAAGCACGAATTAATTTGTGCATCTAATACTTTTTTCTAGCCTTTGAAATATTATACCAAACTATATCTTGCTTTTCCTATAAATAAACAAGAAATCAATAAAAAGGCAAGCACGAATTAATTTGTGCATCTAATACTTTTTTCTAGCCTTTGAAATATTATACCAAACTATATCTTGCTTTTCCTATAAATAAACAAGAAATCAATAAAAAGGCAAGCACGAATTAATTTGAACATCTAATACTTTTTTCAAGCCTTTGGTATATTATATTAAACTATATTTTGCTTTTCCTATAAAGAAACAAGAAATCTATAAAAAGGCATGCACAAATTAATTTGAACATCTAATACTTTTTTCAAGCCCTGTTTTCAAGCCTTTGGAATATTATACCAAACTATATCTTGCTTTTTCTATAAATAAACAAGAAATCTATAAAAAGGCAAGCACGAATTAATTTGTGCATCTAATACTTTTTTCAAGCCTTTGGAATATTATATTAAACTATATTTTGCTTTTCCTATAAATAAACAAGAAATCGATAAAAAGACGACCACGAATTAATTAGTACACCTAATAATTTTGAACCACAAAACCACGGACGAAGAATCAGTGATATTTATCGATCACCGTAAGGCCATAACTAAGCATGCTTCGAGCAAACCAGTCGCTGCGAGACTCTCGGTCGCGGAAGAATCGTTAAAGGTTTCACTCTCGGCGATACGCGATCTCGTTCCACGGCTGGGATCACCACTTCTCCCGAGCGTCCCCTCCGATTACGATCGACGATTTTTCACTTTCGGCCGTTCCCTTCGATGACGTTGTATAATAACGCGGCATAAGGCCGGCGGTTAACGCGCACTGTCATTACGACCGTCCAGACCTGGCGAACGGGCGTCGAGGGAGGGGAGGCACGCTCGACGGAGCGCGTCAGATCGCGCGCTTTCGCGTGTTTTCCCCCACCCCTTCCGAGCAAGTCGCGGAATATACACCGATAGAACGAACCGTATCCAAGTCAGAGTTTGTGGTGGTTCCCCTTTTTACCTCGTTCCGACTACTCTCCCGCGGGACCACGCCGGGGCGTCTTTAAAGCAAGATCCTTGCCCCGATAACGTTATTATAGTTATTATTATATCGTTCATAAGGAGGCAAACCGTGATCTGTCAGAGCGTAAATTTCCGCTAGTTTTCTAGCTCGTTAACGCCGTTCCACCACCTCTTTTTCTACCTCGTTCCACCTGCGTTTTCTCCCTCATTATTGTTTACCCATTATCCCCATGGAACTCGCGTGCATACACGTACACACACGCGTCCTCCTCCTCCCTCCACGTGGGGTTCATTGTCCTCCTACGGTCGTCTCTTTAAGGGATCCCTCTGGAGTGAGCTTTCGCGGGGATATTTCTATAGGAAAAGTACGGAATTCCCCGGTGACCGACCGGTTTCTCTTTTTTTTTTTTATCTTTTATCGCATTGTATCGTCGATTGATACTGCCGATCTAGAGCTCATCGAAACATTCGGTTTTTCTGCAGATTCGAGCGCGTCGGGTGTTTTTCCTCGCGTCGCTTTATCTGGTAGCAATTGGAATATTCGAGGAGGGGATAGGGGGCAGAGGATTACTAATTGACAGATACGAGGTAGGCGTTGGTAGGATCGTGGATAACGAATCGACTCGATTAGTGATCTCTGTTTAGATGATCTTAATTTGCACAGTTTCGGTGTTCACACTTACAAGAGTGTAGTTTAGGTGTCCGCCTCCGATTACTTCGGTTTTCGGATATGTTTTAGAGGAGCGAAAAATAAGAGATACGTATTTTTTTATAGCGGCCCGTTTTCATATTTACGGGGTGAAACCACCCCTCAAAGTTTCGACCCGGAAGTACTATCTCGAAAACCAGAGGAGATACATGGAAACTTTCAATTGGTGGCTTTCATGGTTTTTTATTTACAATAAACTAGTGTTAACAAATTGTATTTTTGACAATTGTATTTTTGACAATTTGTTAACACCAGTTTATTGTACATAAAAAACCATGAAAGCCACCAATTGAAAGTTTTCATGTATCTCCTCTGGTTTTCGAGATATTACTTCCTGGTCGAAACTTTGAGGGGTGGTTTCACCCCCTAAATATGAAAACGGGGCGCTATAAAAAAATACGTATCTCTTATTTTTCGCTCCTCTAAAACATATCCGAAAACCGAAGCAATCGGAGGCGGACACCTAAAATACACTCCTTGTTAGATCAGGATCCGTTGCGCAGTTGTGTTTCGAAGAACATCGATATTTTGGTAGACCAGGGGTTCTTAGAATTATTTTTTGACGTTCCACTCAAATATCTACACGAACAGTCACGCGTCACCAATTAAAATTAAGATGATAACTTATTTTTGATCTACCCCTGTTGGGGAAGGTTGCCAAATTTGGACTATTGTTTAGGTTGAATCACTACTATAACCTGTCGTGTGTGAGCAATTTTGCGCCGTATGGTAGACAAGATGCGTTGCTTATACAGGGTGTCCCACCTAACGTGAGTACCTTCAATATCCCACTTGTTTTTGAAGGTACAAAAAAATGCGATGGCAAAATGTTATTTGGTTAGAGTATGCAAATATTTTTCGAGTTTTCATCAGTGTTTTCTTACAATGGGTTTATATATTTTTATCATCGTTGCATAATAATTGAGGCCAAGACCAATCCAATGACCTTCATGTGACCTTGAATGCGAAAAATTCAAAAATATATGAGAGTAGGTTTAAATAATAAAGTAACTATGATAGAGGGATTAGTACAAAAATGTATCGAAGTTGATGGAAATCACTTTGAGCATTTATTAAAATAAACTTTCTGCAAATCAAAAGCATACTAAAGGTGTTCACGTTAGATGGAACAGCTTTATACTAACTCAGTTAATGCAATTACCACTATCATACACGTATTGTCCATCATACGACGCAAATCGTTTACCAATGACAAATTAGAGTAGTGGTCTAGATGAACTAAATTCGACAACCTTCCCCTAATACTTTCAAAATACAGTAAATCCTCGATGAGTGCTGGAAGGCTCCTCGACACAGAATATTAAATATTCCACAAGTTTCGTCAGGAGCACCGGGTTTTCTATTTTCTGTCGAACCCAATAAGATACTTAAACAAAGAAAGAACTTCCTACTTTTATTTTTGCCTTCATACCGAACCTTCTAAAATGTGATTTTGCATAAAAATCCGCAGTCTACCAATGACCATATGCGACTAAAACAAATATCATTGGCTTAAATATTCCAAGTTCTGTACCTTATTAAAAAATCATCGTTACACCCAAGAACCTCTTCTTGTCACTGCCAAGAATCCTTCGAACACTCATCGAGGATTTACTGCAAGACTCGAGCAATCCGTTCTTTCGAGGTCGTGTGGATACGCAAGAAGGTTTCGCGGGTCGAGAACGCCAGTCGAGGAATTCACGGGCATGTTCGACGTCGATCCGACTGACCGAGGCCAATAAAAGGCGAAATAAGAGGAACACGCGGTGACGTCTGGTCACTGTCTGGGCTCCGTCCGACCGAGAAAAAGACAGAGACCGTCAGACAGATGCACGGAGGAAACGTCGAGCGGTGTGCATGCGAGCAGTCGACAAGTCAGCGACTGAGTCATTAGGCATAATAAGCGGCGAAGTCGCGTAGCAGCGCGTGTGGATATACTCGACTTTGATTCACTCGCCGTCTTTCGACGAACCCACCCTTCTCCTCTCTCCTCGTAAGGCCGGTTCCTTTTCGATCTCTACGACCCCCGCCGCGATCTCGGCCTGGTCTTCGAGACTTTTAGTCACGATGACTAGTCCCCGAGATTACAAGTGGATAAGTGAGACATTAAATCGGCCCACGATTTCCGGAGCGAGGACCGCCTCGAGGATCGCTTTTTCCGCCTCTTTCGCGATCGCTTTTTCGGACCGATACACGCGGAAATGATACAACTGTGACGAAAATTGACGGATGAATCGGTGTGTGGAGAATTTTTATCGCTGTCTTGGTGTTTGAAAATAATAATTTTATTCTAGTAAACTTTTGTAGACGAAATTTTACAAGCTTCTGAAGCACTTAAACTGTAGTTTCTAGAACTGTTAGGTTCTAAGTATTAATTTTTAGCGCAAGCTTGAGTAGGATTCTGGGATTTGATTTAAGAGGTAGTGGGGGTAAGAAAATGTAAAATAGGAAGTCTTGGAGATTACCTAGTGTTGATGAGTTAGGGGCTAAAGGATATTTGTGAGTGAGAGATTCTAACAATGGATAACTTGAGGTTGACATATAATAAATGCAAGGGTGGTATGTGTAATTATGCACGAAAGATGGAAAGAAATTTAGGGCTACTTATCTTAAACTAGGCAGTAAATATAAAAATATTTTTTCTAGTTTAGTCCGGTATCCAACAAGGGAAATTCGATGTTATTGGTGTTGTCGAAGCAGTGGGTGAATTTTTTTTTTAGTCCCGAGATTTTCAAGTGATCAGTTGTTAAACTTTTTGCTGTACGATTACGTTGTAAATTGAATATTTCTCTGACCAGGACCCGTTGACAAGTGCAATTAGAGCACTTGCAGTCATAAAGCGATCTGTTAGGGTCTCCAATATATTATTAAGGAGAATAGCTACTTAACTTGTTAACAGAATAAATTTTTAATCGGGCCTGTCCTTTTAGACACAGTTGGAGATGAATAAAAACTGTCTGGCGGGCAAGTTGTGCATAATTTGTAGTAATAAAAGTGTTATGGTGTAATTGGATGCAAGAATCTCTAAGTGGATGAAGAAGTAGTCCCAAAAATTGAGAAAAAGAAGTACTTAACCATTCGTCTAAAATAATATTACAAGTATTCATTTCACATTGAAGAACATTTATTGAATATACTAAAGGGTTCTGTTCTATGTTGAAGAAAAAGTTAACTGTTGTTTACAAACAAATTTTCAAATATTCGTTCTCGGTAATTATTTGAACAATCTATCATTGAATCCGTCATTTTGAACAAAGAAAAACGGAAAAATGTAATCCACCATTTTGAAGACAAAAGGGCGGGAAAACGGAATGAATTGAAATCCACGTTACCATTTTGTAAACAGAAACTACTGAATTACAAATTGGTGTACCTGATAAATATTCTTTTACATGAACAGGGCTCCAAAGAGGAAAAAATACCACTAAACGGCGAACTTTTTTCTTGTAACGTTGGTGAAATATTGCCAAATCCCCGTCCATAAGACGGTGCTCTTAGAATCTTCTAAATGTTGTCCAGCTCCCAGTGTTCAAATATAGGATCCGGATGACGATAAGCTTCAGCCTGCTGAAAAAAAGAAATGGAATTCCTCCTACCAGTAGGCGCGATTAATTTGTAGCGTTTCTGCGTCATTGTGGAACGCGCCATGGGAGAAAGGACACGCGAGCGACACTAATACGAGACAGGATGGAAAAAAATAAGGAACAAACGGTAAATAACATATTACCCGGCTAACACCGATGAAATATTGCCGTGGAACCCGGTATAGCGTAATCGGTTTTAATTTACATATTAATGCATTCCTTCGCGAGGTGAAAAATCGCCCGAGGAACGCGAATATCCTCCAACGTCCAGGGGGGCGAAACTAGTCGGAAAAATGTGATAAATAATTCGTCGAGGATTAACAGTTTCGCGAGCGAAATTGACAATAAACTGGTAATTCCACACGTTCGAATGATACATAAAAATGGAATAGGGTTTTCAACGAGTTTACGTGAGATTTGGTGAACGTGTTTGTCAGTGGGAAGAATAAAAAGATCGTTTTCTTTTACTAGAATAACAAGATATTTTTGTCCATGCAAAGAATTTGAGGAAATTAATGTCAGGCGAACCAAAAGTTGGTTTACGAACGTTAACGCGATGACTGTCACAGTGAAAAAGGCCGTACGTAGCCAGGCCAATTTGTTTCGATTTTTAAGCCATAAATCGTCGAAAATATACGCGTTTAGTTAATATAGAGGTTGTCAGTCTTGTTTTAAATTATAGTAGGTTTAATTATACTATATAAATATATCAATTTTATACAAGATTTTGTAACGATATTTAAATTATCCAGCTTCTTTGCAATATACGTGTTAGTCAAAGTGTTAAACATAATTGATTGTAACGCTGATGACAAGATTAGTCCAAGAACTTCGACAGAATTATCGAATACAGTCAGAAACATCTCTCGCGACACGGAGACAACGTTTTTGGATTCGTTTCTTAGGAATCCGTGAAATATCGCCGCTTTGAATATCTCTCACGCCGACAAGACATCATTAACGTAATTTACGATCTTTCAGTGTCTCCGAACGGCAGTTTATAACAAACTTACCGAACCTGCCCAACGTGTCGAGAAAGAAATTCAGACGATCTTACAATTTTCTTTGCTTTTGTACCCAACAAAGGAATTCTCTGTAACAACGAATAACATTTCTATAAGTTGTGTGTCCTTTCCCGGTAGCGACAATAACAGAATCGAGTTCAGAGAAGAATATAATCCTGATCAAAGAAATCAAACTAGAGATAGTAGTTCTTCTTTTTTAATAGATTTACTACACTTGACGGGTTCCACGCTCTCCTCCCGTAGTGGTGGGAATAACACCTGGACAATAATCGTGTAGAACAAGCCAGACAATAATCGAGAGTAGTCTGTACCGGTATTTTACGTTTCGGTAGAAGTCCCTGGGTCAAACTATAAAATCAGCTCGCAACGACCCAATATCAACCCACAAAATCGCCTCACAGCCCGTGTCTGTTCACATTGAAAAATCTCCGTGCGTTCACACCTGCGTTCCAAAAAAAGTCTCCACCTATTTTCAAACCGCTAGTCGGACGGCAGAGTTGGGCAAATTTTATTTCGAATAAATAATAAAGTCTCAGGATTTATTCGCGAATAACGAATAATGATTTTATTCGACCAAAAATTATTCGTTAGTCAGGAATAAAGCGTTATTCGTTATTCGTTATTCTAAATAACTCCGCAGCGAATAAAATTCAGGTGTAAGCGACACCGCTTCCCATCCATGGATAGGAACCCGAGGGGTACGATGCGGTAAGAGGAACCCTTCTCGAGATAGCAATTGACGATTGATGCGACGCTGGTGCGTGTCGCCGATGACGTAACCTTTATTCGCCGGTTCCTTCGAATAAATTCTTATTCGCTGGTTCCTTCGATTAAATTCTTATTTGAATTGTAGGAGATCTGATGGGACAGGCGGTCTGTGGAGACGTTTCTCCCAGTCGCTTGGGTTTTGGAAGCGGCCGCTAGGTGACGAGTTTTCTCGCAAGTGGTAAATAGAGCCTTTGGCTACTTAAGGGGACTTTCTCATTCAAAATTGAAAAAAAAAGACACATCTTTAATATTTCGTTATAAAAAAACTATTATATTTAGAAACATAATTCCTTTTGGACGCTATTATATATATTATTAAGAACATCAAGAAATTTTTTCCAGCACTTTTAGTTCACCACGACCGCTGTAGAGGGCGTCTTCCAAAAAGCCACGTTTTAATCGGTGCGACACTTTGCAGACGTCCTGTAAAAAATTAAGTTTAAATTGAAACGGGAGACTTGAAACTAGACAATAAACCTCTAAAATATTTTATTTTTTGTATTTTTTATCGTTTTATACATATTTTTCCGAAAAATTCGAAAAATCACTCTTTTTTTTGGGGACAATTCACCCCTGTATAAAAAAGGGGCGGTAGTTTTATGAACTTTTAGAGGTTTATTGTCTAGTTTTAAGTCTCACGAATAGAATCCCGTTTGAATTTTTACTTAATTTTTTACAGGACGTCTGCAAAGTGTCGCACCGATTAAACCGTGGCTTTTTGGAAGACGCCCTCTACAGCGGTCGTGGTGAACTAAAAGTGCTGGAAAAAATTTCTTTATGTTCTTAATAATATATATATAATAGCGTCCAAAAGGAATTATGTTTCTAAATATAATAGTTTTTTTATAAAGAAATATTAAAAAAGTGTCCTTTCTTTTTTCAATTTTGAATAAGAAAGTCCCCTTAAGGGGCTCCGCCGAGGAGCCAACCCAGACGTCTGGGGTAGGGGTCGTCCAGTGACACGAAACGCCATCTTTTTGATCCGCCTACAGAATAAATTCGTTTTATTCGCAACTTTTATTCGAAGATTATTCGAATGGAATTTAGTTGAATTTTTCTTCGAAAAAAAATTTCAATTCCAATAACGCCCAACTCTGTCGGACGGATTCGCGTTGGTGCTGGATCGCGGTTCGCTTTTCAATCCCTCCCTCCGCCATGAAAGGCGAGTATCAACAATTCGACTCGGTGCTCGCGGACGCGGGGTCCCGCAAAAAACCGGCGTACACTACGATCCGCTTCTCGTAGCCTGGCAGGCGCGACGCGGAGGTCGGTCACCCTGGCGAACATCGCGCGGCAGGGGGAGGAGCAGAAGAAGAGAAGACGACGCGGGGCAGCAAGCAGAAGAAGAAGAAGAAGACGAAGAAGAAGAAGAATGGAAGAAAGAGGCTGACCAGTCGCGTCCAGTCGCTGCGTCTGCAGTCAACTGCGTCTCCTCTTTCACATGTCTTCTCCGTAGCGGCGGTCGTTTCTCCTGAAACCTCCGTGTCCCTCCCCCCCCCCTCAGCCCTCTGTCCCCCTCGCCGCCTTTCGGTCGTTGCCGGCAACGAACGAAAATTATTCGCGGTCGTTTAACGCACGGAAAGGCTTCGCCGTGAATCGTGGCGACCTCGAGATCGCAGATATTTTCGCGCACGGTCGTTGTCTTACGCATCTGGTACCATTTATCAGAATGGGTTGGGTGGTCACCAGGGGGAATTGATAATAATTCCTTTATCGTACTGTGAGGCAGGAATGGGGAGTATAGATTCTAGGAAACCAGGGGGAATTGATAATAATTTCTTTATCGTACTGTGAGGCAGGAATGGGAAGTATAGATACTAGGAAACCACCTTGAAATGTTCGATTTTTATGTGTTGTTAATACTAGAACTACCTGCATTGAATGTATAGTAAATTAAATTGTATAATACAATAGTATACAGAATATATAGGACAATCTAGCATGATATAACAGTAAATAAAATCTGTAGTAAATTAAAAACCAACATAAATTACGTCGAAAGTACCATTATCATTTTAGTAATGGTAAAATAGTTAATCTGTAATCCGTCATTTTTACGGGTTTGGTAGTTCTAGTGTTAAAATAAAAACGAAGCTAGTACACCATGTTTGCAATTGTGTTGGGTGATAATGTTTCTTCAGAAAGAGATAGATGATATTCCCTGGAAAAAAGTGGTTCGTTTTTATTTTAATCACTTGTGTACATATAAGGATTGAAAATCTTAAGATGGTTTTATAGTTACGCCACGCAGTGCGTAACTAGACAGTGTGATATGAAGAGCGAGATACAGGCGTCAAACGCGAGATTTTTTAATAGGCTTCGAAGGTCGGTTTAAGTGTGCGCAACAGGGGTTTTTTATGTGCGAAACAAGGCCTCGAGACGTGCAGATGTCGAAAGAGTTTAGTAATAAATCGCCAGTGAATACATATTAGGAGTATTTTTCCGCCTTGAATATGTAGGTATTTAACTACGTGCTTGTACAGTGGCAGAAAAAAAATTGAAATGACCGAAATTATACAGATTACGATCATTTTTTTACTATTAAAGGGTACACTTTAGGGGAATTCGTTGCCAAGTGGGACGTAGGTAAAAAAAGATTGTGAACCACTGTGTTATTCGAACACTTCTATCTCCCTATTAGTTCTAATACGGAGGCTCTACTATATTATATCGAGAAACGAGTTGTCGAATTAACTACAAAGTGATCCCATTCTTCTCACAATTTTCGATCTCGTCAACCTTATAAATTTATGGTATATAATCATAGGTGCTCTCCCAGATTGTATTAATTACTGAGGAGACAGAAAACCACTATTTACATTATACATTTAACACTAAACCAACCACGACCGGTCAAATAACCAGTTTTCCAATTCCAATTCTTACCTTTTTAAAGGGATCGGTAGGTTCAGCGTTAATAATATAACATAAACAAAAATTTACATACATTACAGTCACTACTAAATAGTATGTATACAGGGCTACCAACTTACTTTCTATTAAATACAAACATATAGATATCTTACAGGTTGACCGTCACAGTAATGCTGAAACAAAACGACCGATAATTTCGAACCCAAAACCGTATTTAGGGAGACCCAGAAAAGGGACTCTGGATGACTGGTGTCGATCGTTGAAGGGTCATTCAACGGGCACCTTCGGTTTCTCGGGATCGGCTATCGTTTCTATTTAAAATCGAATTTATCACGGGCGATGACTCGATGACTATACTACACACTTATCGGGCCCGGCCCCGAAGAGACAAAGAAGCCGGCCAGCTGTCCGACGATCCGCTTAATGGACTTTGGCAGAGCCCGGACGGCTACTGGTGCGCGTTACGAACGCGTTAATCCTTCCTACCCGACTATCGACGGGTCATCTCGTTAATAAATTACGAGGTGTCGATCGTGGTGCGGCGGTAGGTGTTTCGTAACGGGAGCGAAGATCGCGCCGGGCACCGACACCCGCGTCGAACGTGGATCCGGTCGGGGACCCGGCTCGATCGGACGGTTCACGGTCTTCCTGGTGATAACCGTGGGTGAAGTCCTACTTGCTACTTCGTGACCTTTCCTTCAGTCTCGCGCGTTGCGCTTGGAATTCTAGTGTACTCTTCGACATCGTATTTGTTTAACCCTCATCCGTTCCTTTTGTCAATTTCACACAGTTTTTTCATAAGAAGTGACGTTATTCTGTCGTGTTTAGGTAAATTTAGCTGAGGCTTCGTGATTTTTATATTCGAGAATTTAGCAAATTTAGGTATTCATCACTTTATTGTATTCGGTTTTACCAATGGGACAGTTTGACGACGAGGGAGAAATTAAGTTTGGAAAATGAGGGAGGAATGAGGGTTAACGGATTTTCAATTTCTGGGACTGCCACGTCACCCATGTACAGTATGTCTGGTTCAAGTGGATAAACGCTATTATTTGTCTAACTATTGGAAATGCGAAAAAATGTTTCATATGAAAGTCGTTTGATTTCAAACTCAGTTGAATATTTCAATTGTTTTTTAACTGTTGTCTGCATTGTATAGTAACAGTAGTTATAATATGAAGGTAATTTTTTTTAAATGGAAATACATATTTTTATTACTGTCATGTTATTAAGCATTTCAAAACGAAGTCGGTGACATATTGGAAAGTTTTTTAACAGTAGTTACAATAACAATAGACTTTTTTACAATGGAACTACATATTTTTATTTTTATTTCAAACTTAATAGAATATTTGAAATTTTTTAACTGTTATATACAGAAATTGTATAACGCATAGTAACAGTAGTTATAATTAAAATGATGGAACTACATATTTTTATTACGGTCACATTATTAAGCATTTCAAAACGAAGTCGATGACATATTGGAAAGTTCTGTAACATTAGTTATAAGAACAACGTAATTTTTTAAAATGGAACTACATATTTTAATTACCATCATGTTATTAAGCATTATAAAATCGATTTCAACGACATACATATTGGAAAGTTCTGTTTGAACAATAATTTCTCGAATAACTGTATAAATATTGCCGACAAATTTCAAATTCAATGCGTCTTTTATCCATAAGAAACAATAAAATTGCCACCAACATTCTGTAACATTTTACATTTGTTCCGCAATAGTTCGAACATTTACATATTCTGTGTTATTTTATAAAATTGCAAGTAGATAAGGGATGGAAAAAGTAGCTTGTTGAAACAGTGACGGATTACTTATCGGCACGTCTACGTAATGTAATTAAAATTAGCAAACCAAACAGTAAGAAGACAAGGTTAGGTAAATATTAGTAGAACGGATTTAAAAGAAACAAGTCTCACGGTTCTACCACTGATCACATACGCTGCAGGAACAACACTGAACAAATGCTCAAACGACCAACAGCATACCATACAAAGAACAATCATCCTAAACTCGTGCCACATAGAAAGCGTATCCTGTAGAAAATGGTAAAACCAAGCTATTCAATGTTCCCGAACATTAAGACACGTGTAGACACACTTTTACCATTTAACTACGGGTAAATAAAATAACTTTCAATATTATTTTATTAAAAGAAGGAGCAGACACCATATTATAGAAGTCCACTACGCGAGAAAGATACACCAAATAATTTCCCTAGTTTAAGAAAATATTGGTTTACCATATAAATACTTCAATTTTATTCAAAATTCAAAAAAAATATTAATCACATCTTTAAAATCCTCGTCCACAACTACAGCATAAAAAAAAAAAAACAGAATTTAATACTATAAATTCACTGAAAAAAAAAATTGCAAGTGAAATGTTAACGCAACGTTGAGTCGTAATTGGTTCACGTAAGTAGATACGGATAGCACTAGACAGACATCCTTGTCAGCCTCTACACCGCGTCAAATTTCCCAATTCTACTTTCTCGAAAATGACGAACCACACGAAGATACACGTACTTTGTTACGCGTTGACACGCGTTTGTCGGAAGCATAAACGGATAGCTGCGGAATATTTTGCGATACGGCGATAATGCGTCGCGAATCTTGCACAACCCCGGAAACACGTCGACTGTCGAAGGATATTTTCGGATCGGCGGCGGCGGCGACGGAATCAATGAGCTGGCTCGATTAATTATCAAAGACGACGAACGTTCCGCTCGATGACGAATCGTAATTTGTTATTCGTGAAACTTGCGATGTCTGCGCCGCCACCTTCCCCTCCACTCCCCTCGACGGACTGTTTTTACCGCGGTTTCACGGTTCGTTGAGATAGGTCTATCGGGCGGCGAAAAAATCTGGCGCCCACAGGTCTGCGAGGTTAGTCGAAACATTCCGTTCCATTGAACGTTGCCCCACCAGTGTGCACGATTTCGAAAATCTATCAGTTTGACAGTGGATTAATCATTGTTAGGTTTTTAATATTAATTGGAGGCGGTCAGTGATATACTCTGGTGGTACACTGTTGCATAAAGTAACGAAAAAGTACACTCGTTTGGACTACATTTTACAAGTATATGGACGTTGTATATTATCAATATTTGAATGTTATTATTTTTTATAAAATAAAGGAATATCGTATTTGCTGTTAGTTACCAAATTGAACAGGTTTCTTTGAATAATTTTAGAATAGCTTACATGATTCTTCTCTCGATACTTCTTGTTTGGAACTTGAATTCAACGTCGCTTGGTATGTTAACATATTATCTACTGGATGCTAGTTAATAGATTTAGTAGATCCAACGATTAGTAGCGAAGGATCTTTTATTAACACTAGAACTACCTACGATAAACGCATATTTCCTTCGATCGGTGGATAAACATGAAAAACTTTTGGAAATTTAGAAATTTAGAAATTGATTAATTTCTTCACTTTCATATCGTAATAAAAGGTGCAAAAGATCTGAGAAAATGTATTGTCATAACATTTTAATCGTCGTTGTAAGAGTGTTTTGACAAGTCATTATGTCTTGCTTGGTAGTTCTAGTGTTAAACAGTTCAATTACAATAGCAAATTACATTCTTGAAAAATAACAAGACCTCTAATAGAATAGCATAACAATTTCTTCTTTATCCTAAAGGTAAATTAATGAACTCCTTATCTGTAAGTACTGAAACTTAAAAGACTATTAATAGGCAACCAGTCAGTAAAGTGTTAAACAGTTAAGTGTAAAATATTAATAATATACTTTTATATTTCACGTGAATTATCACAGTGGTCTAAACGCATAAAAGTAGATATACTATACAAATTAATTAAATCATATATATATTTGTAATATACACAAAAAATACAACAAAATATTACTTAACTAATTTTCAAATAATTTAGGAACGAAAGGGTTCACTATCCGAATACTTTTGGAGGATAGTGTAAATCGATAGACGTAAATAATCGAGGCCAATGAAAAACTACAAGACTCTGTCA
>NW_015373989.1:1149083-1304569 GCF_001272555.1 Dufourea novaeangliae | reverse complement strand
CTTCCGATCCTTTAATCCGTGTAAAATATTCCAGGACCGAGATAGGAACCGAAGATAACAGGCAGCGTGGGTGGATCCACGAAAAATCGTCGTAGAGCCCGAAAGTCTCGTCGTTTTATCACGCGTAGTCGGATATAACGATGAAATATCGCCGCGTACGCGATAAAAGATCAACGCACACACGGACAGATATCCCAGGCGTGAGCGTGGACTCGTTCGCGGTCTGAATCATCGTTTCGATCGAAATCGGCCGATATCGATAAACGGGTCGCGGGCAAAGACGCTCGAGACTTTCCAGCTGTCTCGCGAGACTGTACAATATTTTTTTCGTTCCTCGATATTTTCGCCGCGCGATTACTTTATTAATAGAACAACAAAAGCCTCTGGCGTTCCTCTCTTTGTCTCTTATCTCCTACCTCCTGTTCTCCTCTTTTTTTCTTCTTCTCATTTTTCGTTCGCCTCGTTTATCGAACCGTCAGGAACTTTCACTTTCGCGAGTCGAACCGTGAAGACAATTACCCCTTCGAGTATCGATCCGCCTTCGAGAACGGTGTCGTCGACCCTTGGAAATTTTTCCCCACCGAGTCTCATCATTTTTTACATACTTACGTATTTTCGTTCCTCGAATTTTAGTGAAAATAGTCAGACGAAAAAATGAATTGATCGCGGACTAAGTCGATGTTTCTTTTCTTGATTCTCACCTTTTTTGATTTTGAAGAAAAGGTTTTATGATCCTTGCATGCGTTCAGTGACTCATCTTTTGTGGTCAGTCTGGTGAGAGCAATCATGATCGGGAAACTGATCGTGAAGTAATTCGATTGGGAGCTTTCTTTCTCTTTTATAAATTCTCACCTCTTTCACTCTCGAAGAAGCTTTTTCACGAATCTTACACGTACTCGCGTAACTACTCAATTTTTGTGGCCAAGTTTAGATAAAAATGATCCAAACCGAAAAATCGATCGTGAAACAGTTCAGTGGAGAGTTTCATCCCCTATTGATTATCACCCTTTTCCGTTTCGACGTTTTAAGAAACCTCTTCACGAGCCTCAAAACTACTCACGTACACTCAATTTCTGTGGTCAAATTTGAATAGGAATGATCCAGATCAGAAAATGGATCGTGAAGTAACCCGATTGGGACCTTTCTTCCTCTTTTCTAGATTCTCACCCCTTTTCTTTTCGACCCTTCAAGAAACATCTTCACGAGCCTCAAAACTACTCAAGTACACTAAATTTCTGTGGTCAAATTTGAATAGGAATGATCCAGATCAGAAAATGGATCGTGAAGTAATCCGATTGGGACCTTTCTTCCCCTTTTCAAGATTCTCACCCCTTTTTGTTTCGAAGAAACATTTTCACAAGCCTTAAACATACAATTTCTATGTCCAAATTTGGATAGGAATGATTTAAACCGAAAAATCGATCGCAAATTAATTCGATCTAGAGTCTGTCCACTCTCCTCGTCTCTCACCCTCCTCTTCGACGACCCTCTAACCCCCAACGTCGCTTTATTTTAATTCCCCACGCAGATAAAAGCGTGCGCACGCTTGGTCACCGACGACGCCGGACATAAATTAAACGGCGCTGCATTTTTTTGTGCTTATTCTTCTCTGGTTCCGGCCAGCTGATAAATAAATTCCATAATTTATGCCCGGGCTGAGACCGATGAACGCGGAGCCGATCCATAAATACGGGAGCCCCGTTCACCGTGAAGCGTAAACGACGCGCGCGCCTTTCGAGTGATGGACTCGGTGTCATTCACAGAAGAAACGAGAATTTTTCGTGATTGACCGGATAATTAAGGCGGTATTACGTGTGATGGTGCACACGTGTTGTTTGCGCTGTGTTACGATTAAATTGGGAATGTTTGACAGTTGAACTACCGATGATAAATGTAGATATATCCATTTCTATCGGATCGATAAGCAAGACAAAGTTCCGAAAATATTGAAAATAAATGAATTTCTTCATTTTCATATCGCAACGAAAATTGTGAAAGATCCGAGAAAATGCATTGTTATAAGACTTTAATCGTTGTTATAAGAGTCTAACTAACCAGTCATTTTGACTGCTTCGGTAGTTCTAGTGTTAATACAGTAGACATGCTGTTAGTGTCATTCCTTGACTCGTGGTAGATTTCGAAAAAAAATGAGAGTCACTTTTATTTTTAGTTTTTTAATAGAAAGTTATTGAGTTTTTCGGTGTGTGGTGATCATTTGAAGAATTTGACGATGCAAGGAACTTTTTTACTGTGTAAACGTAAAATAATAAAAATAACAATTGAAGGATCGGTGGTTCTTTCAGTTCTGTTAGTGTTATTAGGTACAGACGTAGTCAACTTCGGAGGCTATCTATTATTAACAAACGGTGATATAGAGGGATTCCTATTAAAATAATATTAAAATTGGAATATTATTGTAATTTAATAATACCATACCACCGCGAAACCGACGTGATCTGTATTATTACTAATCTCACGCCCGTTTCTTTCATGCCAGATCCATCGATCCTACCTGTCACACCTGACACGTCTGTAATTACCTTACGAAACTCGACGAGTGTAATATGCAAAACAGTGCTGGGCTTGTCTGTGAATATTTCATTATTCTTATTAATTAATCCAACACGCCATACACGCGCGAAATAGATTATAATATAATACGAACAATAGAAATACGGAAGGCCACGATTATCTATAATTATATAGCCTTCCAAAATTACCACCATGCTATTGTGTGTACACGAGATCAATAAAATTGAACAAGTTCCTGGATAGATTATGGACAACAACACCGTTATTATTTGCATCGCAGAAATAATTTTCTCGGCGAAACAATACGTGGGAAACACCGAATCTGCATTGTGTCCCACGTAAGTGTCATCACCGATTTTCAAGAATTTCCATGAACATTGCGAAAAATTGTGTTGAACAAAAGTTGAATTATATTTAAGTATGCATAACTTCTTACCTTTCCTTTCTTCAATGAAACTACTCCGTTTTTTAAAACAGTTTTCATTAAGACTAATCGTGGGAAATCCAGCAGCTATAAATGCGGCGCAAATAAAAAAAATCATGATAAAAACGTCAACAGAAATTTTGAAATGTGGTATGTCAAAGCGTTCGCTTCGGGACCAATCGAACGCTGAAAGGTACAAATATACCACAGCGTTGCATAACTCCTGTTAACTATTTCCACGTTATACTTTTTTGTAACACCCTCGTAGTCACCTGATTTCTTACGATATCTACTAATAAAAACCATTTAAAAAATGCCACGGTTCCATTTAAAAAAAACTGAAAGTAACATTCGTATCCCCCAAAAATCTACAGATAAAAAAACTCTGATTCACAGAAGTTATACACAGTTCAATACAGTTCAATGTTCGTCGACCACAATTTCTCGTAACCATCAAGAAAATTCCGGTAATTTCGTTGCGACACTTACGTGGAACACCCTGTACATTAAATTAACCGACCGTACTCCTGTAACCACTAAGCACAAAACGAAATTCACATATGTACGTTGCTCCCTGTCAAGCCCCGATATCCCTCCGCATACGAGCCATTCCAGTTTATCAATGTCACATTGATCCCCGGGTATACCCGACTGGTGTCTTATCGACGCGGATCGATAATACAACCGCGGCCTTCGGTGTGTGTTACAATGCTCGCGAATTATCGCCCCGGTTCCTCTAATCTCGAAAATCCTCGACGATACTGCTTTTATCGGGCGGACTGGTGCGACGACGATGAGTAGAACGTTGAAGTGGGGTGGAGGGGGACGGGAGGGAAACAGTGTACCGAAACGCCAGACACTCATCGAGGAGGGGGATTAAAATTTATAGCGCAGATATCGCGGCATAAACGTCTTCTCTGTCGAATATTCGCCACCTTCGCCGAGCCGTCGTTACACCGTTGGCGGAGGTAAAGGGTGGGGGGTGGGGTTGGGCCCGACGGGCATATATAAGATTTTACGAGATTTCGGGCGGAGGATTGCATTCTTGCACGGCACAGCCACAGGATGGAACCGACGATGACGGAAGAAACGTAAAAGAAAAAAGAAATGGAAAAGAAAGGAGGAGAAGGAAGAGATTGGCTGGGGGAAAAAAAAGGAGGTGGAGAGACGTTGTCGACTGGTAGTTTTTGATGAAATCGATAGTCTACGGGGACGAACCGAGGACGATCGAATCGAGAAAGAGGAGGATCATCGGGAAAAGGAATATATACCTGACCTACGTGTGTCGATCGGGTTCGCGTGTCCGGTTCCACGGACGATTCTCCCTGTTTCTCCTCTTTCTGTCTCTTCTAACGACATTCGAAATAATCTGCCGCGCGCGAAATGGACGTGGGCCGATATTGGTCTCCCGGGTGTGCTCGAGCCTGCCGGACGACACCCGATCGAGGCGGGAAAAAATAAACGAGCGAGAGAGCCGGGCGTCGATATCCGCGCGAGGCGGCTATGTGTGTATACATATACGGGGTGAGTCAATCGGAACTACTATCTGAAGTAACACGTTGCCTATTGATTGTATCTGAACATGTTTTAATGAATTATGTTCAATTTAAGGGACACATCGGAGGGATACTATATAGGTATTTGATTTTTTATATATATATATTTTTTTTAGAGGGATATCAAGGTGACCTTGAGTTTTTGCAAGGTCAGTGCGCCTTTTTTCTAATACCACGTTGTTGTCGATGGAAAGACGAATTCAAGGACCTATAGCATGATGGTATTAAGGGAAAGATGCATTGACCTTAAAAAAACTCAAGGTCCACCTTGATGTCTCAAAAAAATATGATATCAAAAAATCGAATTTTAGCCACACGATGATTTCTCTACAATTCTATGTAATTCATTGAGACGTGTTTTGATACAACCAATAGTGTAGGATCACAGATAACGGAATTATGCAGAAACAAGTTAACAAATTTATTTAACAAGCCAATTTAAAAAAACTCACTAATACAACACGTAACATTACACTTAATACAATTCGTCTCGAAATCACAATTGTGCCGTCCGCGATTTCTACATATGCCGTCCGTCTTTATCGCTTTCGTAAAAAACACTGCTGGAAATACTAGGAACTCTCCTTGTCCGTAGAAAAAACACTAGGGATCTCTCCTTGTCAAGGCCGAGGTACCTTCGAGCACTTATCGTGGATTTATTGTATCAAGAGTTCATTCGTATTAGATACACATTTTTAAAAAGATATGCTAAAATTACATTTTAACCGAAAACTTTTGGCAGCCACTATGTATATACTATATATAAATACCATGGGCGTAGCCAGGTTATCATTCAGGGGGGGGGGGGCAAAACTATTAACACATCGACTGCCACAGTGAAAAAGGCCGTACGTAGCCAGACGCACTTTATTTTATTTTTTAAAGTCATAAATCGTTGAAAATGAATGCATTTTGTTAATAGAAGCTGTTGGTCGTGTTTCAAATTATACTAGAATATTAAATATTTGCAAACATTTTGTAACTTTGGGAAGGGAGGGGGGAGAAGCAAAATCTAATTTTTTTCTTGTAGGGTGGGGCAAAAGCCACTTTTTTCACTTGCTCATCCCACTACCCACCCCTGGTTACGCCTATGATAAATATATATCCACATATACGAATGTATAGCATCGAAACGAGCAGGACGATCATGATATCGTGGCCGAGTCTCGTGGCGAACGATGCCGGTCTATGGGGAGAGACACGTTTTCGAGTTCACGTTTCACTTTGTCCTGGCTTGCACGTTTGCTCGTGACATCGATCAAACTGGATTATGATACCTCGTTACCCGGCCGAGGCCTTTTGCGAGGGAACGCGTGAGCGTGGCGGGAGGCGAAGGAGAGGACGGTGATATAATCGAGCCGACGAATAGCGTCTCTGCGAACGATTGACATAATTGCGCGGGCGGATTTCGTTTCGACGGATCGGGCCCGATTTTTCTATTGTCGCGCCCCTGATCGTTCCGCTGGTAATAACTGGCTGCGGGATTTTGTGTTTTATTTTTTTGATATCTACGGAAAATGTACTGGGATGAACGGAAAGTTTTCTGCAAGACGTCACGATAACAAGCTATCATATAATTAATTAGTAGTTATTCTTTTAAGCTATCGTATAATTAATTAGTAGTTATTTTTTCATCATTGTCACGGGAAAATTTATAGGCGCCGAAAGAATTTCAAGTCCTGGGAATTGTGCTTAATTTTTTTTTTTTTTTTCGAAAATATTTGCACGTCGAGATTATTCTTCGACGGGGGTAATTCGCGTGTGTGCGTCGATAAAGAGCTCGTAAACATATTTCGGTCGTCGTTTATTTATAAATATTTAATCGAACCGCTTGCACAGCACGCCATTCGCAAAATTTGGAAACCTTCCTCGAGCATCGAAGTCACCAGCGTACGGGTTATATAAACGGTGGTGATGGGGGGCTCATCTTGGCGCACGGTAAATAGTCGGCATTCACCCGTGGATGAAATTCATTCGATCGAAATGGCGGAGCCGATTCGAGTGGTCACCTGAGCGTAATCGCACGTGAACTTGTAAGATTTATCGTGCATTATGAAGGGTTCTATTAATTCCATTTCCGTGTACCTTCAACCGCAAATTGCTGTTCCAATTGATACGGATCTGGTTTCGAACCGTCCACCTACGTGATTCTGTAATTTCCTACGGTTGTATACAATGTGATCGACACACCAGCATCCGTAACTGTTCTAGAAAGACGTCACTGCAATAACATTGTTATTATTTTACTCGAAAGTTAATGTTCCTCCTTGTACTTAAGAAAAATTTGTGGACCCCAAAATGTCTTAAGTCACATTTTTTTCAAACTTTAGGGGAAAACTAATTAAAGATGAACAAACCTTGGAACATTGAAGAATTCAACAAGAAACAATCGAACTGTTGAATGGACTTTATACGGTTTGTCTCGGAACAAGATATGGACTTAATATCATTTTGATACTATTATATTAAATACTAAATAAAGAGTGCAAAATTTGACGAGGGAAGCATGTAAAATGTCATTTTGTAAAAAGTGGTCTTGATACACTGGCTCTGGGATTCACATTCAGATACATAGAAATTATTAAGTATAATTTCTTTTCATATAGATATCTTGAAATATCAAAATACAAAAAAGGAATGAATAGCACAGATTTATTAACCCTTCAAGAGGGTAGGAATTAGAACCACAAAACCGGTCATTTAACCGGTCGTGGTAGCTTGAGTTTTTTTTTCCAATAACTTCTGTTCTGTGTCACAGTCTACCACATATTTTGCATGAAATACAGAGAGTACAATTTAGGTAATGCAACTAAGTTTGGAAATTCCTATATCCAGTCGAATATTGTAGTATTTCAAAGGATTGAAACAATAAGATGGAATACAAGCTTCATTAAAAATCAAGGCTAGCTTTCTCTGCAAATCGTCTGATTATACGTTGAGCAGTATATCCGTGCAGACGCCACGAAGTTGGTCGATCATACCGAAGAAAATAGGCATCATGCAACGGTTCGAAGAAGGAACACGGGGCGTTATCGAGCGCCGCCACCGCGTCGTTTTCGAAGTCGTCCTCGCTCACGATACCCGCGTGTCCCTCGGAACGACGGCGTACCGGTTCCAGGGTCTGATTGGAAGCACGGCACAGCCGCCGCAACCCCATCCCCGCGATAAGGCAGCGCGATGTCTCTCGCGAAGGGCAAATAAAAGTGGGGGGAGGGGAGGGTGGTAGAAGGGGGGGGATCAAGGAGGGAGTCGAGCCGAGCGTAATCGAAAGAGAAGAAAAGGGCAAGGGTAAAAAAGGGAGCAAAGGGACAGAGTTATCGCGTTCCGTCTGGGCCACGTCGCGGCGAAGTCGATTTGTAAGGGCATGGAGGAAGAGGGAAAATTAGTAAGAAAGAAGGAGGCGAGGTGGACGAAGAAAAGGAATAAGGGAGCAAGATATAAGAAGAAGAAGAAGAAAGACAGAAACAGCAGGATGGAGGTGGAGAAAGAGTGAGGTTGCTCTGCACACCGACGATCGGTGCACACAGCGTTTAGAGACGAAGAACAGGAGGGCGAAGGAGGATACCACCGAGGGCAGACGACGGACGGAGCAGAGGAGAAGGATCGCCACGGCGTCGTACACGAGGAAGAAAGGGGCAAAACGAAGAGAGAGAGAGGACTGGTAGAGCCAGCGCGAGCGCACGCGGCCCTGAGATATGATAGCCGGTTATCATACCTCTCCCCACTATCTCGTTTTGCTGCCTTCCCTGCTCCCTCCCCGCCACACGTCTTTCGCAATCCCCCTCGACCACCCCACCTTCAGCCCCCCTTCCCCTGTACGAATCCCGCCAACCCAAGCGTCGTCTTTCGCCTCTCTCCGCCGACCCTCGTTCGGCCCCAACAACCTCCTGTCTAGACGGCGCGCACACAATTGCAACGATCGTCTCTTTCCTTCCCCTCTCTGTCCTCTGTCGCTGTCTTTGTCTCTCCCATTCTCTTTTTTTGTCACTCGGTGTGTATTAAGCCGCGTCCACGCGCATAGAAAGACCAGCAGCAGACAGGCGTTCTCTCTCGTTCACTTGCAAGCGATAAGGTCACCGCCGCCGCCGCCGCCGCCATCGTCGTCGTCACCGCCATCGGCGCGTCTACCAGCAGCACAACCACTGTCGTCACCGTTGATAGCCTGATAACGGGAACAAAAGAGAGAAAGAGAGATCTATATAGCATCCGCGACTACTCCGGGTTGTTTTGATCCGCGTTGTGTGTGTCCCCCTCCGTGCTCGGCAAATAGATCTCCCGTTGAAAGGGAAAGTTCAGCCGGGTGCCCACGAAACTGTTTGAACTGGCTCTCGGGGAGCTGCCGCGCGCGGTTACCCGCGCGGAACCAAACGGGGAGGGAAAAAGTTCTGGCCCTAGGATAGCGAGAAAGGTTCTTCGAAGGTTCCCCGACCGCGGGGGACTACCTGGAACTTCGAGGCCGTTTCGTGGAACCTCGAAAAGTTAATTACGTAATTGTATTACGTCTTTGGGCGTACGGATACGTTTCTAACCTACTAGGTATTCCCCCTGGGGTGAAGTTTGCCACGGATAGCCGGGGAATACTTTCACCGCGAACGTGAATTCAATGTAAGAAGGTCGTTAAGAGAGCCAAATGAAAGGACGCTAAAAAAGTTCTCTGGTGGTAGACGGGGAACGACTTGTCTTTTGTTTGTGTATAGTAACGAAACTACCAGGCGATTTCTCCGTGTATGTGTGTCACCGTATGTATGCGTGCCCCGCCGCCACCCGATGACCGGGGCGCGTGCACGGTTCGCTGGTCGTCAAAACACCGGGATCGCAGTCAGTCAAAACGACATCGTAGGCAGACGGTTCGTCGTGGCATGACCTTGGCCGGAGGTAAGGTCAGGCGTCGAAGTTCCTCAAGCCCGCGCGCGACCTGACTTGCGTCGCGAGCCGAGACCGTATGCGGAGAGATCTCTAACCGGGGGGACTGTCTCTTTTTCCTCTGACTCTGTCCCCCCCAGATCCTCTTCCCTTATCTCTCTCCGTCTATCTGTCTATCCATATATCTACTTCTACTACCTCCTCTGGTATATATTGCCCTCTCTCGCTTTACCGTTCGCTTGCTCGCCTCGATGAGAGAGCGCGGGTGTGAGAATTCGTCTGTGTGTGCGAGAGAAAGAGAGACTTTGGCCCCTTAGTGTGAGAGACAGACCAGGCGTCGTCGCGTGGTGGGGGTCAGCAGCGTCTGGTAGTTCCGTCGGGAGAAGTTGTATGCGTGGCCGCCGTCTGCGGCGTCGCATCGCTCCGGCGGCCTGGGGTTTTGTGTGTGTGTGTGTGTGTATATGTGATGTGTTGCCCAGCGATCGAGAGCAGAGAACCTCTTGGTGCTCCTTCGGGAAGGAGATGCGTCCTTTTTGCGACTGCAATGTGATCGAGGTCGATGGGAACTGCGCGCATACGACGGTACAATAGTATACCGATGGAACACGGATGTGGATCGAGGATGGGAAGTTACGAAATGCCTGAAAATCGTGGCGCGATCGCTTCGGTGGGAGGGAGAGAGAGCTTAATTGGCAGACCGGGCGATTATCCGATTGCGAGACGACAGGGACCGCCGGTTGAACGATTCGACGAGCAGAGAGAGCTTCTTTTGTCGCTGTCATTCCTGGCGTGCTTAATTGAGAACTATTCTCCTAAACGGACGACGAACGGGTGCCTGCCGCCCCGTTAGTGCACCACTACCGTTCCCCGACGGGGTGTACCCCATATCCGCGAGTCACGGCTGACTATCGATCCGAACAACCTGACGGTCGATGCCGGTGTGCGGTTGAAGTATCAACCTGTTATAATTTCAAGGGTAATTTCACCCTCTACAGGGTAGAGTGGCGCACTCGAATTAATGGAACCGGCTGGAGCACAGTCGACGAGAATAATTCGCGCGAGTGAATGTACCGAACTGACGCGCATGCGCGGGCCAGACGGTCCGCCCGACCGCCCCGGGGAGAGATATCGTATCCTCCACCTTCCTCCTTTCGGAGATTTCGGCACTCGAAATTCCGGGGGATTTTACCTTCTGCGCTGCCGGCGAAAGGTAATTACTGACCGCGCGGAGTATCCCGTGACCGCGTGCGTTTCATCGTCGGTGAAAATTTTATGACCCTTCGGGAGGGGGGCGACCCTCCTGTAAAATCGGGGAGCAGGGAGGAGGGTAGGTTTTAACGCACAATGAAAGAATAAAACGTTCCCCGATATATTCAGTCTCTTAGCAATCGTTCTCCCTTTCGTAACGCGTTCGTTACCACGCGTTACATATTCGCAACGTAACCCCCCTCCGCCCCGATTCTCTTAAAAAACCAGGCGACGACCCTTACGCTATGACAACTAGGCTCATTATACATATTTTTGCGTGATGCAATAACTCACGCTTCCTTGAAAGTATAGAAAACCACTGGACGTAGGATATCATTCGAAGTACCAGCCACTAAATCGGAGCATTCAAAAATCGCACGTAAAATGTTAGTCTGTCCCTTCGGCTAACGAAGATACAAGACAAAAAAAATCTGAATGTACTTGGAAGCCGCTGTCCGGTGTAATTAAGTTCGACCGATCGCGAGGGATTAATCGAACGTTTCCTGGGTCCGGTATGAAATTTCGCGCCGTGGTCGAGTCCTTGTCGTCCCGACGTCGTCCCCTTCTATACAGAGAATATAACAGCGTGCCGTCCTGTCGCGGGGATATCATCGTCGACACCGCCACGCGGATGATTTTTGCGTCGCGCTACGACATACCGGCTTAACCGGCTGTTGGCTTGCCCTGTGTATGTATGCGTGTCCCAACACGCGGTCAGAGCCGTCGATACGTGCACCGATACCTCTGCACGCAGGGACACCCGCTGCATGGCCACACAGACACTACGCACACGAGGAGACCCTGTTTGGCCGCGTGTATATATACGTGAGCGCGCACCGGCGTCTACCAGTGCATTAGACAGAGACGGAGAACGATCGGGTGTCCCTGTCGGGTGGCAGTAGGGAAGGGGACCGCGGGGTGGGGGTAAATGCGACCGCTGCGCCGCGACGGTGGGTGGTGGGAGGCCAGTGGAAAGGGACAAGTCTGAAAGGGAAGGGGTTACGCTCGGAGTCGACGGTGCTGCGGCCTGACAGCCACCGGACGAATTCAGTCTGCCGCTGGACTTGGAACGTGTTAGATGTACCGATCCCCTCGTCCGCGGTTTTCCATCGCGGAACAGGTTCCGCTTTCTAGTTCGTTCGCTCGGGTACACGGGGTGTGAACAAGAGGAGACTCCCGGGTCGACGTGTCCGTCCGAACCCGGGGAATAAAAGAAAACGAAACGAGTTTCCGTGGGCAGTGATTTTCATTTTCGTAACATTGTATTCGCCGACGCGCGTCTCTGTAACACGCCACCGTCCCGTCCGTCCGTCCGTGTCTCTTCCAGCCTTTCGATACGAGATTCCGTGTCGCACACATCGAATAAGAGACAGTGGGAACACTGTCGCAAGAACCGGCCGCCACTGACATTTCTGCCCGAGCCAGAACGGCGGCGGGAACACGGCCAAATAGTACGTGGTCTTTTTCCAACGGTGTGTTCACCGGTGGAGTGTGAAAGGCGACGATCCGTGGATAGAAAAACGGCGACAGGCCGACTGCGGGTGAGTCGAAGCTGGCCTAGACGGATCGCCACGCGCCTGTTAATCGAGGCACACACGTCTCCGGTGGAATCGGAGAATCGAAGCGAGAAGAAACGAGTGTCTGCTGCCATTCGAAAGTCAAGGTCGTAGCTGTCAAAAGACTCTACGCGTGTGTCGCGAGTGTGTGTATGTGTGTCCTGTGTGCTGCTGGCCTACCAACGCTATTCCGTGCCGGTCGAGAACGTGTCGTATCGGGACGCACGTTGCTCCCAGAGCTGTCGTGTGGAATTTTACGATTTTTTTTCTGCTCCTCGCGACCGTACCGTCAGACGCCACGTACGAGTGCTCTGTAAATATCAGTGAGACACGGGAAATAAAAGGAGTAATCTGTGGAGAAACGACACGCGTTCAAGACTCGTTGGACAACCGTAAGGCCTGTGGTCGAGTGGAATCGGGACTACTGGATCGAATTTTTAGTGTACGTTTTGATCGTGCAAACAAAAGAGGAGATAAATACAGAGAGAAAGAAGTCTGTCGGAAACTCTGTCGTATGCAAAGACGAGATTCAGTCATAGAATTGTTTCCTAGACTTAACCTACAAACGTACCCGTTCCCGTTGGCATTCGTCGGATCAATCGTCGACATGAGCCGAGCACGGTGATCGCGTCCATGTTATGACACTTCGACGCTCCGGAAATTTTTGAGGTTAGGAACGCGAACAAGTGTGATAAGTTGATCGTTTTCGAAGAAACTCGAGACGAACTCTGTCGAACGTTGCGACAGAGGGGAGAAGCAAGTGACCAGTGAGGAATACATATTTTGTTGTCGGGGAGTAGAGGTTAGGAGCGAAGTCGACCACTGTTCCGAGGGACGCGAGTGTTTATGCCAGCTTGACAGCTGACGGTCAGTGGTTTCCAGCACGTCGACAACCTGGCGGCGCGGTTCAAATGAAGCTGAGGCGTCGCTGCATGCAGACGCTCGGCGTCTCCGTGAAACAGTTGAGGAGAAAGCTGCTCGAGCTGGGCGCACGAATCCTTCACGTTCAGGGTTCGAAACCACGCGACATGGCCCTTGTGGTATGTTCATTGAAACTATTTTTCACTTTTTTTTTCCCGACGCCATTTTTATTCCTCACTACAGGGACGCTGTTTTAGTTGGTCGTGAATGGCGGGTTGGAAAATAAGAATGGTGATCTAATTATTGTGCTACTGGTAGATGCAAAGTTCTTCCGACAAACCTTTCTTATTTTCTAATAAACAAAACACAAACCACTTTTTATTTACCGGTACAAATGAAATTTATACAAAGCCGAAGAAACGTTCATACGAACGGAAAACGAAATATTTTGGGTCGTTTACCTGTCCAGGTCAACGGCCTCGAGTTGAAGCTTCATTAATCAGATAAACATTTATGCGAACAAAACCCAGTTTCTGTTTCCGGTTAATACATTTTCGATTCGTACGATGCATTCTTTAACCTCCTCCCCGCGAAACATTTTAGAAAACGACTCACTGTGCGGTGTTCATTTAATTATACATTTCTTCGAACCGAGGCATACGGATATCTAAGTATTAACGCCGCGGCAAGTAATCAGGACGTCGATATTGTCGCTAATTAACCGCCGCGACTCGGAGCATCGTCAGTCGACGACCCTCTTCGGTCTCTTTCGCGGCGCGTTTGTCCATGGAAAATGGGGCAAACTTGATATCCGGCAGACGTCAATTTTTAATCGTTTTTAATCACGCGACCCACGGTGTTATCTCCACTTGCAAGCTCTCGGCCTCCTCCCTCTGTTTCTTTTAAGTTCTTATCTTTGGCCCCGAGTCGTTGCCTGCCATCCGCGCGCAATCAGACCCTTTCAATCCGCGGGCAATAATAAGTCGATAAGATACACGTCCGCGTTAATTGATCTATTAATAATTTCGCGAATGACGCTCGCGAACCGCCGATCTCTCTGTGAACACGAGAGTGATCTTTTCCTTCTTCTTCGAATCTTTCATTGGTCTTATCGCGTTCGGTCCTCGGTATCTCGTTAATAACGACTTGTTTCGAAATACGAGCCTCGCTGACCGTTCGGGGCCGTTGTTCTTTGAAATCCCCCGGCTTCGATATTTCAGGATGACTTAAGCCGATCGCTCTTTCTGTATCTGATGCCGCGACGATGATTAATCGATTGGTTGTTGAGTCGACGATCGACGCTGCACTGCAAGGTGCGCCTTTCTACGGAGCAGGTTTTTCGAAAATATTCTTAGTGATCAACATTCCAGTGAGATCAGTTTGTTCCTCGATTCTGGTCTGCTGTCGCTTCCGAAGTTTCGTGATGACAGCTAGGCATCGATAGAGAACATTTCGGGGAATCGCTAAAATCTGATTTGTTTCTTGTATTGTGATTAACCAATCATAATACTCACCTAATTGATCAGCTATATACAAAAGAATAATATGATATCAATCATTTCTTTTGGACGTCCAAAATCGAAAGGTAAAAATCTATCGTCAAAATAAATGTTAATTAATTGTCTCCTTAGTTACTAAACGCCATTTACATGATTGTTTATAATAAACTAAACCCCATTCCTCAATATATTCGTTTTTCTGAGAAATGAATTTCTACTCTCAGAAAAAGGAAAGAAGTTCAATTTTCGATACATTTCCCAAGTTTTCTAGGCACAGAAACAAACATTGAAAACGTCCTTCACTTTTTCAAATCGATTGTCCTCGATGCACTTTAAATATCCATTACAACTTTCATACTAACTTAGTATATCCTACTTGATTTATACACAATACTAGTATTGTTGTACGACCACCCTAATATAAACCCTGCAAGAAAACAAAATTCCCAAACTTCCACTTAAAACTGATCCACAATGCGCCCCAGCAATCTTACCCCTATAATTCCCAAATTCCAATCAGGTATCATAATTTCTCCCAAGAATCGGTCCGTCCACGTGTCGCTAACAAATCAGACCCACCCTCCGTGGGACACATTTAGTCCGAAATCATGTTCCCGCGGTTCACGTAACCGAAAATTCGGTCCTCACCCCACCCAGACACGCTCCAGAGCGCGAAAGTCTCGACGATACCCCTCGAGGGGGTGGGAGGCGAGCACGAGGAGAAGAAAAATAGGAAAAACGAGCGTGACGGCGCGGACGCGGCCAGCCGTGAGGCGAATCGAGACGGAACAATCGATAGGAACGAGACAGAGGGAGGCCGTTACACCGTCTGCCTCGTGTTTCTTCCGTCTGGCCCAGAATGCGAGTCGGGCTTTCACTGCAGTTTTCTCGTCTGGGTCGACAGTCGGTCTCCCTCGCTCCCGTTCCCACCACGGCGTAACTCCCTCTCGGAGGCTCTCCCTCGCTCTTTTCCGCGCCGGTCGATACCTTCCCGTCGCACTTTTAAATGTCATCAGCCTGATCGTGAGCCTCGGCCTCCGCATCTTCTTATACAGGGTGTCACGGAGATCTGACTACGATTTTTCGGGGGGTTGCGATCCACGAACTGCTCTGATGCATTCGACGGTTTCAGAGTGGGGATGTTCGATTCTGATTTAATTGTTTGAAAGATTGATTCCCTTGGGTAACACGTCACTATCATGTATAACGAATACACTAACGGCCAAAAGTATGGGACACGGGTTTATGATCGATGAAACTAATTGTTCTGGTACGATAAAATAAATGTTACGGAATTGGTACGTCTACAAATCACTTGCTATCAGTTTTAATACGTTACATTGATTAACGCTTTGTAGAGTAATATTTTCCTGTTTTTTTTTAATTATCACATCTGGTCCCATCCTTTTGGTTGTTAGTGTATGTGTGATATTTGGAAGTGACGTGGTATTCGAGGGATTTTCTGTAGAATCGAATGGGAATCGAATATTTCAGAGTTGCTGGTGACTTTTTGTTCAAACCGATTTGTCTAGGAAACACGAAGTTTCTTGGGGGAATGAATATTGTGACCTGGTTAAGCGATGTAGGGTTATTAATACGTTGAGTGCCGAAGTAACAGTCATGAAAAATCCACGGAGTGAATGCAGTTCTTTTAATGATACAGGTATTTGTGAACCAAAATTTGTCAGAGCTGTCATTCTATTAATCTTGTCGGATTTTATAGGCCTTCACAGAATTTGCTTCATTGAGTATCTTGCCATAAAGATCAGTTTCAAATTGGGAACCAAAAATCGTCTAACCTATACATGAATAGAGGACGTGGTGATCAGAGGGTTAATTGGTGGAGCTCTTAAGGGTTGATCTGTCAATGGTGTCGGTGCAGACCTAGACCGATGATTCTGATTTTCAGTATACAGTAACTGTAGAAGATAAGATTATGAATTTGTTGATAAGGAAATTGTAGATAATGAAGTATCAGAAACTCACATTTGGTAACCTGTACCCTAAATGTACTACTGTATACTTATTGCATTATTAGTACCTTCATTTTGTAAATCTCTTGAGAAAAAGCAGTCCCTTTAGTTTAGCTTCATCGATTTTCCGAATTTGTGAATTCACCACAGTGTGTACATCTCTCTTTTCCTTTGTCGTTATTTTTTTATGTTTTCAATGCCAGCATTTACGGTCTTTGTTACGAGAGAAAATAGAGGTATCGAGTCTCCGCTAGAATTCGAACCAAGGCTTTTTCCATGGCGTATGATCGTTCGAACCATTGTCCTTCCGACTGTTCCTCGAGATTTTCGATATTTCCAGGTATACCCCCTCGCACGAAACGTTTTCAGTCTCATATTCCCGCACCAATCCCCTTCAATCTTTGGGAACAACTGTTACCTCCTGTTGTCTAAGGTTTACTAATCGCATAACATAAAGTACCTTCAAAATACCTTATGTAAGATAGGTCTATTTCATAACTACCATCTGGGAAGTAAAGCACCACAGAAAAACAGGAATATTTCAAACACGAACCTATACAGTATGTTACATAATAAAGTACCAGTAAAGTATCGTATATAATATAGATCTATTTCAAAACTACCTTCTGGGAAGTAAAACACCACAGAAAAACAGGAATATTTGAAACACAGTATGTTACATAATAAAGTACCGTCAAAATATCCTACATAATATAGATCCATTTCAAAACCACCCTCTGCGAAGTAAAACATCACAGAAAAACAGGAATATTTCAAACACAGTATGTTACATATTAAATTACCATCAAAATATCCCATATAATATAGATCTATTTCAAAACTACCCTCCGGGAAATAAAACACCATAGAAAAATAGGAATATTTGAAATACGAATCTATACAGTATGTTACATAATAAAGTACCATCAAAATATCCTATATAATATAGATCTATTTCAAAACCACCCTCTTGGAAGTAAACCACCCCAGAAAAATAGTCACACTACAAACACAAATCTTCAGAGTATATAAATATCTTAGGAACGGCATGTGTAAATTACAAATACCATCGAAGCACCCCGTGCACACCGATCGAACTAGATGAAACAAGGCTCCACCTAATTCCCACGAGGTGGGAAAACCCGGCGATATCTCCGAACCCCTGGGTCGAATTATCTCGTCAGACCAGGCGGAGAATCCAGGACACGCGGCGCGTGCATAAGTAATTGTGGAACAGAAACCTTAACGCGCACGCGTATAATAACCCGGCTCGCTGATTTATATCGCGGCGCGGATCTAACGGTTCATCTAATCTGGCTCATTAGTATCGAAAGCACGCCCCGTTCGCCAGCGAACGCGCACGACGGTTGCACGCGCGTTCACCCGTTCGTTTCGCCTCCCCCCCGCGCGTATAGTATACGTGCAAAGCGCGCGCACATGTCCCCTAACTGGGCGAGGGGGCGCGCCTCTTGCGTTTTTCCGAGGTGAAATTAAGGTCAGCTCGCTCATTTTCCCTTTTTTTTTTATCTCTCTGTTTCTCCCTCTCTGTGTTCTCCTATTTTCTCTCGTGCCCCTCCCTTACCTCCGAGCGCGCGTTCTCTTCTTTTTGTTCGGACGAGAGAGGCCCGTGGGAAACGCTCGGCTCCGTTCCGCGAGCGCATCCAGCCGCGTCGATCGACCGTGTCGACGCGCGATTTTCACGTTCCACTTGCTTGATCCGCTAGATTCGACACGGTATATACGGTCTATGGAAATATATTTCCTCCGTCTGGAGCTTTTTCAGATTCGAGATTTAACGAAGGTATTTACCTTCGTTACAATAATAAAGTACCAGTAAAATATCGTATATAATATAGATCTATTTCAAAACTACCCTCTGGGAAGTAAAGCACCACAGAAAAACAGGAATATTTCAAACACGAACTTATACGGTATATTATATAATAAAGTACCATCAAAATATCCCATATGATATAGACCTATTTCAAAACTACCCTCTGGGAAGTAAAACACCATAAAAAAATAGGAATATTTGAAATACGAATCTATACAGTGTGTTACATAATAAAGTACCAGTAAAATATCCTGTATAATTTAGATCTATTTCAAAACTACCCTCTGGGAAGTAAAATACCATAAAAAAATAGGAATACTTGAAATACGAATCTATACAGTGTGTTACATAATAAAGTACCAGTAAAATATCCTATATAATATAGATCTATGTCAAAACTACCCTCTGGGAAGTAAAGCACCACAAAAATAAATAGGAATATTTGAATCATGAACGGTTTCGGGACCCTTACATGTGGCTTAGATTGGGGTAGGAAAGAAGTTTGAAAAAAGTCGAGAAATTTAAAGCAATGGAAATATCTCGGTTCACACTCTACGAATGTCACGTGAAATTATGTTATATCTAGTGGGTTCCTACGTTTAACCCTTTCGATTCTATGGGAGGCTATTGTCGCTCCCCACGGAGTAAGAACTTTATGTTCCATGAAGTAATTACTGTGAACATTAAACAGTTCTTGAACTGGTAAAATAGATTTAATATCAGATTTTATCGCGTTTATGCTACTACTGAAAGCTGTTCACAATTTAATGTGTACACATACGGAAGTGTTGCTAACTTTTGTATTGCCATCAAGATTTAAACAAAATTTAGTCGCATTTTAGAGCGCCTGAAAACACCTATACTTATTCCTAAAAATTGCACAAAATGTTTAGCCAACCCAATACCTCAACGTGTTCAGATCATTTTTTTTTTTAAATTATAAAGTAGATTCTTATGAACTGGGATACGAGACGGGAAATGTACGTAACAACCGGTCAATTACATATTATGCCCTCTTAATTGCAAAAATGTTTTGTATGTATCGTTCGAAGGTTTGCTCTTTTTCTTTTAATTCTTCGAATATATCTGGTATTATCATTACTGATATTTCTACGTTCAAAGAAAATGTCCGTCGAACGGAAATTCCGTTATGATCCTCGCGATTTTCGCGCACCTGTAAGGTAGTGAATATGTTGCGCATCGGTGCCGGGCCGGCGGTGTCCCCATTGTGATTCGGTCGCAATTTACGAGGAGGCATTCAGCGATCGAGTAGGTCGGTCTCGTTACAGGCGACAATAGCTTTAATTTCGAAGGCAGCTCGTTGGCCCGTGATAGAGGAGCCGGAAATCAACGGGAAATTACGACGATGTCGCCGTCGATCGGTCGGGCTCGCCAATCGCTCGTTAATAATAAAAGCCCGCTGGGATTACGATCGTTTTGTTGATTTTATTTTCAGCTGGTAAACTGCGACGAGAATTTCGTTTCGGAGAAAATATCTCGGGATGTAGACTCGTTGATGTCGCGGTAAAAAGATTTCGATTAAATAGTTCATTATTTTGCGTAAATTACTTCTTAGAAAATACATCTCAGTAATTTCGTTTCTCCTCTTTCGTTAATGAATCGAGGAAGTTGGTACTTTTTCCAAGGAAAACGCCAAAAACGACCGAGGAACGAAATGTAGTAGCACAAAAGAATAATCGATGGCTTTCCAGGCTCAATTTTATACTCTACACAGGTGCTTCGAATTTATTTACATAAGTATCAATTTTACGATGCGCGCATGCGAATGTACTTCAGATAATAAGGATTCTTAAGTAGTATCAGAAGCGCCAGGCCGGACCAAGTAGTATAACAATCCATTGGCTGACACAGTCGAGTACCGATGAAAAAAATCAAACAATTTCAAATCTTTTCGAGATGAATTACTACTCGCATTATACAGTCCTTACCTTCGACAGATTCTTCATACTCCCTGCCATTAACAAGTCATTATTAGACTGCGGATTTTATGCATTTATACACTCTACAGCTCTGTGATATACAATAAAAAACAAAACTTTCATCGAATCCAATAACTTTTCTATTTTATTCTTAACTCAATAACATACTTAACACATTGACTGCCACAGTGAAAATGGTCGGACGTAGTCAGACACACTTTATCTCGTTTTTTAAGTCATAAATCGTCGAAAATATATGTGTATAGTTAATAGAGGCTGTTGGTCTGGTTCTAAATTATACTGCGATAGTATTTTACGCAAAACTTTTATAATAATATTTAGATAATCCAGCTTCTTTGCAATGTACGTGTCACCCGTATTTGGGTGACGTGGCAGTCCAAGTGTTACAAGAATATACAAATTCCTACTTTTGTTCTTGTTTTCAAAAACTGCTTTATACAATTTTATTTCGCCTATAAATCCGCAGTCTAGTCATGAATAATTTTGTGCAAAATAACGAATGAAATCAAGTCATCAAATAATAAACGAATCAGTCGTAGCAGTTCGAATACACGTTTCGTTAAAAAAAAATATATATTTCGCTTCTCGTCGCCGTTCTATCCAGACGTTCCGATTTGTCTGTTAATTTCAGTCCGTTTTTTCGAGTCTCGTTTTTTTTTCCAGAACGTGGTTGTCGACCCCGGTGTTATCACGGGTGGTGTTACGTCGACACCGAACACGAACACACACCGCCGACACGCAACCCCCTTTACGTGTAATCCGTGCCGCTAGTTTTCCCACCCTCGCGGAAATATCCGAGTTATCGCGCTCCCGCGGAAGATTGTCGTTCGAGAATGATGAATCGGCTCGTGGAAATTTTTTCCCGAGACTCTATTCGGTAGAAAAAAAATGGAATTTCTTTCTGAAGCCTTGTATCTGATCGAAACTTTTCAGACGATGGAGTCAACTGATTTTCTCAGTTTGAATAGCTGGAAAATTCACAGAATCTTTTAATGTACTCATTCTTTTACTTCTTCGTTACCTGCAAATTGTTTTTTTTTTTTTTTCAATTTTTCAACCTTTCATTTCTATACAAGAAAATATGAGTTATATCGAACTTTAACCGCTACGTCACCCTTATAAGGGAAGGACCTCAATTATTTTACTTGGATTTTAGCGGGGTTTTGTAAGATGATAGTATGCAGATTCTTAATGTATAATATTAGGTGTAGATACTCGATAATTTTAAAGCTATAAATATTGAAGTTACGTACGTTTAAGATGTACTGTAATGTACTTAAAATCGAGGGTTCTGGAAAATTGTTGTTCTTCTTTGCCAACGACAACTTTGATATCTTTGACTTATATTGATAATATATCTCGAAGGCTCGTAATTGTTTATACCTTCAAAATTATCAAGTGATCACACCTAACATTACGACTATGTATACTATCATCTTACAAAACCCCGTTAAAATCGGAGTCGGACAGTTGGGAGCCCAAAAATCATTCTTTCCGATTCAGTCAATCACTCGGAGACTGTCCATATAAATCCAACGACGTTACAATACACTTGTTTAAATCTTAGGTTACAATCTTAATCGAATAAACATTGCTAAAACAATAGCTCATTCTCCTTGTGTACATTACAAAGTACAGTAAATCCCCCATATACTCGATGAATTCGTCTTCAAGGATTTCCCTTAAATAAAAAAATCTACCAAGTCAACAAAAAAAAATTCGCGTAAATCAAGGACTTACCATAAAGAAAATCGAGTACAATCTTGACCACAATGGTATGAATTTAACAAAAAATTAAAGAAAAATCGCAGAATCAACCCCCACTTTATCCTCCCCCAGATATGGAACAATTCATTCGGAATCGGTGAGCAACACCTGAAGCGATCGAGTAGTCGTCGAACGGCACAGTCGAGCTTATTAAAATGCGCGCCTCCTCCTCGAAACTCAAAGTTCCCGGAGTTAATTAATCGATCGAGGGTCCAAGGATGGGGGAAGAAAAAGGGACGGAGGGCGGTAATTTTCGCGGTCTTGTTCCCTCGGAACAGCACGAGTCCGACACGACCAGAAGCGCGTGCGCGCGCGCACACGCTCGCGTAATTTCCAGCAGACGTTTCCCGCTTGCTGGAGATAACGCTAACGAGGCCCAGATAATAACGTCGGCAGTCTAGACAGTTAATTACAAGAAGTCCTTTGGAACAACGCGTTTGCGAACGTTAGCGAGCTCGCGCGACTTCAGCCTCGACGCGCACTCTTTCAGCTGGCAGCTTGAAGTTTCGCCGCGGCGAACAGCTCCCGCGACTGGGTCTCTTCGACGATTAACGAACTCGAAAACGACCGGAGGAGCAGCCCTCCTTTACCGAGGATCCGACGCGTCACGGACCGTTTATGTCTTTTCCTTTCCCTTGGAAGGGTCGATTCGTGAACATTAACGGGGTGAATCAAGAATTCTGTTCAGAAGATTCATTCTGTATTTGCAGAATTTTAATTGGTAGTAGGTTTAATTCTCCGGATAAAATTACTAACGTACATGGTTTTAAGGCGTGCATGTAAGAAAAATTCGTTTATGTCTGTTCCTTTTCCTTGTAAGGGTCGATTCGTGAACATTAACAGGGTGAATTAAGAATTCTGTTCAGAAGATTCATTCTGTATTTGCAGAATTTTAATTGGTAGTAGGTTTAATTCTCATCGTAGTGAAGTGTAGCAGGTATGAAGGGTGTTAATTTTCACTCGAACACCTTAATTATTTTCGCTACTATTTAGAGTAAGAAAAAATTATTAAATAGAACGTACGTGGTTTTAAGGCATGCATATAAAAAAAATCCGTTTATGTCTGTTTCTTTTCCTTGTAAGGGTCGATTCGTGAACATTAACGGGGTGATTCAAGAATTCTGTTCAGAAGATTCATTCTGTATTTGCAGAATTTTAATTGGTTGTAGGTTTAATTCTCATCGTAGTGAAGTGTAGCAGGTATGAAGGGTGTTAATTTTCACTCGAACACCTTAATTATTTTCGCTACTATTTAGAGTAAGAAAAAATTATTAAATAGAACGTACATGGTTTTAAGGCGTGCATGTAAAAGAAATTCGTTTATGTCTGTTTCTTTTCCTTGTAAGGGTGGATTCGTGAACATTAGCGGGGTGAATAAAGAACGTTTCCTCGGAAAGGATCTACATGTTCATTCTGCATTTGTAGAATTTTAATTGGTAGTAGGTTTAATTCTCATCGTAGTGAAGTGTATCAGGTATAAAGGGTGTTAATTTTTACTCGAACACCTTAATTATTTTCGCTATTATTTAAAGTAAGAAAAGATTACTAAATAGAACGTACATGGTTTTAAGGCCTGCATCTGATGGTGATAAAAAAATCCTATGAAGGTCATTTTAACGGGGTTTTCAAGGTCATCGTATTTTTTTTGCATATTGACATGTATTTTTTATGACATGCTGTGGTAGTCGGCGTCAAGATGAGTTCAACGACCTACACACCATGACCTTGAAGTGACCCTGAAGTCGCAGAAATCAGCTTCAGTTTGAATAATACAGAAGTAAATAAACGTAATAAGAAGTAAAAAATATTTTATCACCATCAAATGCACGCCTTAAAATCATGTACATTCTCTTTAATCATTTTTTCTTACTTTCAATAATAGCGGAATAATTTAGGTGCTCGAGTTAAAATTAACACCCTGTATATACTAAGGAATGAGCAGTTTTTCAAAGATGATTCACCCATTACCAGTCGAATAAAATTACGGCATGTGGAATATTCCACTGAAGAGAATCAGGGACTTAAATCGGTATGATTTTGATACCTGTATTATGCCATCAAAGCTATATCAAAACCGAAATAAATACCGATTTTTTTTCGATTTTTATAAGAGTAGGGTTTATATTGAGTTATACAGGGCGAAGGTACAATGATGAAGATCTAAAGCGGTCTGTGACGAACATTTCCCAAACAGTATGCTAGAAGTGAACGTTCACGTTATTGGTAGACTTAATATTAGCTGTTCCAACGAGTACTTAACAATTTCTGTATAACCAGTGAGTGCCATTTTCATTATAGTCATCTAGGACCATAAAGAAGCGTTCCCAAATGTCTATGGTGCTTAGGAATCGAATCCAAAACGTGTCGCCGTCCGAGAATACTAATCTTAACTCTCCGAATGACTCAGTCCGGTAGACCGAACCGATCCCAAAAAGGAAGATGCTACATTAGCAAACAATCCTTAATTCCTTACCGAGAAACTTGGAATTTCGTAAAGCTTGCAAAACGTCTCATGGAAACACGTCGTCGTCGCGTTCTGCGTCTGGTTTATCGATCTTCCAGGAAACACGTCGCCCGTTATCTTTCCCACATTTTTCCTGTCCGATTCCACGATTGCATAACCGGCGACAACTGACCTAACCGTCGTTAGATTTTCCGCGACGGAATAACAAATTCCTGAAAGACCGCCGCCACAACTCGCATTATCGTCGTTCCCGTGTTGCGTGACGTTCGTGACGCGCGTGACAAATGATGACAAATTGTTATCGGAGCAACTAAATCGTATATGCGCAGACTATAAACAACCGCCGCCGCGTACCGTGTCCGATTCCACAACGATCGATCAGGTCATTCCATAGGTCCTCCGCGATTCTTTAAACGAGCTCATTTTAATAATAAGACACGACACCGATATCTCACGCGTGCGCGAAAACATCGTTAACCTTTCTCGCGACGGATTAAAACGATCCTTGGAGGAATCTATTTTCAGTGTATCGATATTTTTCAGTAAATAGTAACACAGTTTAAATTTAATACATAATTCCTGATATTTGTTTAACATGTTGGCTAGTGGAGCTGATTTTCCTAATCTTTCCTCGTGTTGCCAATATATCGAACCATACATTATGGCAAGTTCATTTTTATTATTCTCGTTTTTAATCAAATTAAAAGAAACCCTGAAATCATCTGATATTAGTGAAAATAACAAACATTTCTGATGTGACATGTAACTGTAAAAATAACTTATTTTATACTGTAATTTTTTAATTGATAAAATACTAGGTAATTGGGCGTGACATGGCAGCCAACGTGTCACATTTGTACAAGTTTTCACCATTGGTAGGGAATATTAGAGAATGAGAATGAACATCATTGTAACTGCACAGGCTTTCGATTTCCTGAAAAGTAACCATTAAATTTTACTAAATATTGTTTTCTTCGTACACAAATATTACTGTAAATGCATGAAATTGCAAAGGTTTGTAAAGTAGGCTAGGTACCATTTCCATGAAACGGGATTAGCAATTTATTTGTAGTTACAATTTGCATCATGATTGAATTCATTCTTGCAATCGATGCTTTCGTGACGTACGAGAATGGAGTTCTTTTCAGTTCGGAACAATCGACAATTATCGTTTCTCGTCCTCGGCATTATTTGCAGATCGGGGCCAGCCCGCGTAGAAACGATGTTATCGGTGATTTATTTCGCCGTTTTATGGGGGTCGCGAGATCGCGCGTCTAGCCTAGATCTTTCCCTGGAAAAAGGAGTTTCGTTGAGGAGGCTCGCAATTACCGAATTCAGGACTGTGATCATGAATTTCCATTACTCGTGCAAGTGTGTACACTAAATCCTCGATGAGTGTTCAATGACTTCTCGGTACTGAACATTAAATGTTTCATAAACTAATGACCACATGCGGCTGAAACAAATAACATTGACTTTAGATTTTCAAGGTCTATCAATGTGCTAAACTTCATTAAAAAGTTTCAACGTTACACCTAGGGATCTCTCGATGTCAGTATTGGGGAGGTTTCGAACACTCATTGAGGATTTACTGTATTTAATATGTTTTAAACACTTGTATATCCTACGTATGCATAAAATATACATATAACAGAGTGGATACGGCAGCAATTATACACGTAACTGTGAATGAACATTATATTTAAAAATGAGTAAATTAAGTTGAGACAATGTTCATTTACTAAATATTACTCATTCACTGGTAGAACTTGTATTTTTTCTTTTCAATTTAATTAAATATATTTTTACAATTTTTCAAACTGAAATCTATATGTTGTAAGGTGTAGATATTGAAAAAATTAAATTTTGATGTGTCAAATATTTATAACTATTATTGTCATTTAAAATTCGACTCTAATAGTTATGAAATTTCTTATGAGTTCATTCATTGGTGCGTTTTCACCCTACACCATATTGAAAATCTTTGTCCACTAGTGATGCAAAGCGATCGACTTAGATGATTCACGCTGTATGAATTTTTTTTATTAATTTTAGATTAATTTCAGGGGCTATGCTAGTAGTGACGGCTATATAATTTTTTAAAGAAAATCTATTGAACTTATCAATTTAAATAATATATATATTCACTAAATAATATTTGTAAAGTATGCTATATTTTTATAAAGTAAAAACAATGTATTTTTTAAAAGTTACAGTTCGTTTATGAGAGCGTCTTAACGAAATTTCCTTTGCATGGCGGTCATAGTATAGACTCTTGTGGTTGTGTGAAATAAAAAAAACAAATATTTTCTTAATTTGTATATGTGTGGCTATAGCCCGTACCAAAATAATTTAAAAAATTTGAGAAACAAAGAAATGGCGCCTTCCCAAACGAAAGGTGTAATTTATTTACATAAAAATGGTTGGTTTTTAACCCTCAAATTTGTAATTTTTAATATATCGAAAAACTCGTGGTACGGGCTAGAATGACACATCTGATGAACAGGTATGCCAAGTTTGAACTAAATCGGTCAATTAGTTTTTAAGTTATCATGGCCACCGATTAAGAAAAAGTAGCTTCGAGAAAAACGCGATCAAATTTTGAAGTACTGTTTTAGAGCATAAAAAGAGAAATGTTTCATACTTACAGCTAATCACCTATTCCAGGCCATATAAAACACCTTCCTCTTCCTCAAAAAATTGTTGCAAATTGCAAAAAAGAAAAATCCAATTTTCTGAAACCGTCACACTAGCATAGCCCCATAAATACCACAGAACTTTATCTCGTTCTTTTCATCTCTTATCTGAAACCCACGCGACACTACGTCGAACATGGGGTAGAGAAAGATCGAAGGGTCGTTCTTGTACCGCCACGTGGTCCCATCGGTATATCGCGGTTATTATTGCCGTGCCAGCCGGACATAAACTTGTAAATACCTTCGCGTGAAATATAAACGCGGAAGTACGACTTATCCGGGCCGAGAGCGGCGCGTCACGCAATTTTATTACCGCTATCGGGGTCCTCGACGCTCGCGCGATTTATTCGCCGAGATGGCCGATGCCGATTCCGTGTGCCGTGTCTCGAGGTGGTCGATCGTAAAAGGATGATTGATAATCGGATAGGATGAGAGTGATTAACATCGTGACAGTGGTATACACTTTAATTAATTAACGAACAGAGGAGTGTATTTTTTCCTAGAGACTGGATGGGAATCGGTCTTTTGGAATTTTCAATGTTTAGTAACTAGAACGATCATCGTTGAATGTAAATTATGTTGTATAATACAGTAATATACCTATATAGGCTGCCTATGAAAGCTATGTGGAAGGGAACATGAGGTGATTTTTAAAAAGAATGAAAAAGAAATAAAATTTTTTCATTTGAGGCTAAGTTTTTCGAGAAAATCTGGATAGGCGTGCTATTGAAGAGGATTTCGCTAGCGCGTCTGGTCATTGCATACTGTTTCTACTTACTACCATGAATCCACGCGTTCCAGATTAATGCGCCGAGTCGATTTTCTTGAAAATGATGTCTAAAAGGAAAAAATGTTATTCTATATTTTCGACTTATTTTTTTATATAGAATTACCGTATGCTGCTTTTATTTTCAGAGGTACTCTGTATAATATATAATATAATTTAGCATGATGTAGTATCACATAAAATATACAGTAAAGTAAAAGGCAACGTAAATTCCGACAAAAGGACTGTTATGACTTCAGTAATCGTAAAATAAGAAATTTTGAACGAGTAGTTTTAGTGTTAAACAATGTATTAACCCTTTTAGAGTCATTTTCGCAGAAGATTTTGTTTTATTCATGTCATGTGAACAGTAACTTAATTCTTCATAGATTTAATCTTTTTATATTGTTCTGATGTTTAAAGGGGAAACTGAAGTATTCAGTTCGATCTTCATTCTGGATAAAAATTCGATCCGTTCCTTTGATATATCTTCATTTAGATACACTGTAATATTGTGCCGTTCGCAACAAGCTAATCCAAAAATGTAAAGAAACGTAGATAATCCCGAGGACTTAACATCCAAACATCGACCATATTCGAGAAAACAACTCGTTAACGACTCTCTGTTTAAGATTAAGGGATTTCAGTCGAAGATTTCGGAGCGTGTTTCTTGTGTAATTCACGTAGATCATTGAACCGCGATACAAAGTAATCCGTAATCTCTGTTAGGTAACGTTCGTTTTTTTCTTCACCGGCCCATAAATAATCGTCGACCGTGAAATCTATCGCTCGTAAACGCGTGTGGTGGCATCGATATTAAATTAATCAGCCGGCTCGATCGTAAATATTCCGTCGTATCGTGTTCGATCTTGATCGACGAAATACCGTGCTGTAGGAAACAGGATCTCGAGGAAAGATCCCAGTCGATCGATATTCCGTATCGTACCTGTCGTAATCTCGAATCTGAATTTATTGATGATAAAAGAAGAAAACGAAAACGCACATTGTCTTCGCTCGGCAAACAGAAAACGGGCCGATATTTCGCGAATCATTGATGAATCGCGTTTAAAGCACGTCTTCCGTGCTGACCCCGCGTAAATAATTTCGTATCCGTGTATCGTGGCCAGTCATAACATTTTCTGAAATGCAACGCACAGTCTGCGCGGAGATAACGAGGGTTGGGCCCGATAATTCGCGTTCATCTCCGCCTGACCTCAACAATAATAATTACGACGGCGCACACGAACATCCGCCGTTTAATGATTCCGATTATTTAAGAACTGCCAATGAATTTCAAAGCGGGAATGACGACTGGAAAAATGTATGCGTGTATCGGAGTCGGTGTTGTTTGACATTGTATGGACACCGGTGTATTGTTAACAATTCTCGTCGATCCGACGAATTCGTAATGAGTAGACTGCGAATTTTTATGTAAAACAACATTCGATCAAATGATTCATAACTACAGGAGCAAAAGTAGGAATTCTTCCCAAAAGTATCTTATTGGATTAAGATACCTTTTTGCGTTCGATTAATGTTTTGTCCTTTATTCTATTTTACAGAACCATCTACCCAATAAATGCATAAAATTTGCAGTTTAGTAATGAGAATTATACCATCGGGAATTCCAGCCTAAGGTTCAAATAATGTATTAGATTTCGATGGGAACGGTGGGACCTTTTATGGGAGAGGATCGCTGTAACGGCTGCAGGGTACCCTAGGGTGTGAACGTCTGGAAAGGTCGTAACCGGCTTAGGTGTTGAAATATTACTGATTTATCTGTGAATTATCCTGATGAGAATATAAATTCAGGAGAAATTTGTGGTATTAAACTCCAAAAATTGGTAAAACATTGATTTTGAGATTAGATCATTATGACTCTAAAGGTCTAGATCACTTTGAATCCGGAAATACTAACCACAGAAAGTTCTAGATCCTAGACTACTCTAGGTTCTGGATCCTTGGAATCCCTGAATCTAGATCTTATGTTTCTTTCGACCCTGGTTCCTAAATGATTCAGACCTTTGGATCTGCATTCTAATCCAGGATCCTAATCATAGACTATTTTAGCCAAAAACCTGGGTCATTAAGTATATTCTGAAACCACAGTTAAAGATTTCAATTCCTAAATTACTTCAAGCTCTTTGAGTGCGGAGCTCTTCAGATTTAAACGCTTTCTACGGACGGAATACTTTTTCGCATATCCTACCGAAGTCCTGATCTAAAAAAAAATAAATGAATGAAATATTACAAAAACAGACAAAATCCCATAATTGTCGTTGCTAAGGTAACTAATTATAGAGCCATAAGTACATGTGTCCATCTCAAATATCATAATTATTACTTCTGTCAAGAGTACAGTGAATCCTCGATGAATGCGACACAAACAGCGACGTTATTCCCACTACTGGGGGCTCCCTTTTTGAACCAATCAAAACAGAGTAAACAGAAGCTAAGCAGAGACTCGACAATATGCAAAAAATAAATTTATGAATGGCTGAAAACCTTGAAGCGGACACAAGTCCGTTGCACTCATCGAGACATTACTGTATAAGCTGAAAACATTAATCAAACGCATATATGAGTCCACAATCCACGCCGATAGCTTTCGTTGGACACATATACAGTAAATCCTCAATGAGTGCTCCAAGGTTCCTCAGTACTAAACATTAAATATTTCATAAACTAATGGCAGTATAAGACTGAAACAAGTATCATGGGCTTCAGAATTCCAAGCTCTATCACTGTGCTAAACCCCATTAAAAAGCCATCGTTACACCTGGGAACCTCTTCTTATCAATGCCTCGGAGCCTTCGAACACTCATCGAAGATTTACTGTATACGCCCATAGCATCCAAAGGGTTAAATTATAGTATGAACCATAGATCATCCACTCCTAATCCAAAAACCTCGGTAACCTCGCCCCCAAATTCCTAAACCACGACAAACCCCTTCATCAATCTGCTTCTCACCTCCAAACCAACGTTACCCAGATTCCCACAAACTACTAACAACGCAGCAATCAACGAACGCAGAACACCTCCGAGTAGCCCGCAAGCATCGTCCACCAACTGAACCTACGAACTCGCCCCAAAAATACCAAGTAAATCGCGCGTGCAACGTCTCGCGTAATCGGTACACGAGCACCGACGTGTCCCGTCTAGACTCTAGGATCACAGCTCTAGAATCGCGCGGATTCTTGGCGCGGTCGTGCTTGTTTGGCCTTAAGGTCGTCCCGATAACGAGTCTCTTACGTCAGACGAAGAAACAGGCGACGGACGGACGTTTCTCTCCGCGTCCCGTTCTCCCCTCGTTAAGTGCGCGCGCGCTCACTGCTACTCTGCATCTGCTTATCCGTTGCGTCCACCTTAATCGTCCTATCTGGCCCTGTTCCTCCTCGTCGCCAGGCGAACACACGGGGATCAACAACGTTAACTCACGACTGTGGCTGACGTCGTCTTGGACCACTGACGCGTGCCATGATTCGACGTTAGTGTTGGCCTTGGACGGTTAGGATAATTGGGCAGTCGGGACCAAAAGACCACGATAACGCGTCCTCTGACGTCGACTGGAGGATAGTCAAGCCTAATCGAGATTGATAGGCCACTTTGCAACTGTGGAACTAGCAAACATCCTGGTTCTTCCGTGTCTCTAGAGTTAGCCAGATTGGGGATCGGACCGATGGTAAACTGTTGAGGTGGTCCCATGGGGATCGAAATGAGAGCCCCCACTCCTGATTGCATTAGGTCGGACGATCGAACAGATTGCGCGGGATGATCGAATGGGCGTCGAGCCAGATCTTTCGTGGGGACTTTGATTGACGTTTTCAGTTATTGGTACGGTTGTCGTTGTTGAGGTAGGATGGGGAATGGTTGAATAATGAATGATGTTGGATCGACGGGTGGTAGTGTACTTGTGGAGTCTGTCGTTGTAAGATCGAATGGAGTTGTTGCTTTATCGTTTGCGGGAGTTATTGGAATAGGTGCAGTGGTTAGTGTTATCCTAGAGCGTTGGAAGGAAATCAATTAGATTTTATGTTTAATAAAAGGATCGTTCGTACTGTATGTTCAGTATCGTATTACAGTATGGATGCTAACATTAAGTATGGGTGTTATGTCCGTGTAATTCTATCGGAGCTATGATCTGTGTATAGTAGTTGATAGGTTTGACCCTCGTGCCATGTTCAATGAATTGTTGTGTTACTATTTCTTCGATTGTACTTGATGTTAAAATGGAATTGAAGTATCTATTTCTGTGTCTATAAACTATTGCTGTCAAATCTTGCTGATAAAGAGTGCACTTAATAATTAAGGTCTGTACGAGGGTTAATACAGCATATGGAAATAATATTCTAGACGACTAATGAACTTTCTTAAATTCTACACATATACAGTGGGTGTAAAAAGTATTCGTACACCCTTTAAAACGGAACAACTCTTTTAAAATTGGTCCAAATAACTTGAGTTTTTTTGTGAAGTTAGAGACATTAGTTTACTAAATGATGTGAAGAAAAAAAATTGAAAAAGTTGCAATTATTAAAGGTCGTGTTTTACAACTTTTTAATCTGAGGCTATAATGAAAATTTAATAAATACATATCGAAGATTTATGTTAGTTATGTACATACTGAAACATTCATTGAAATCAAAACTCAAGTCATTTGGACCAATTTTAAAAGAGTTGTTCCGTTTTAAAGGGTGTACAAATACTTTTTACACTCACTGTACATATTTATAACTGATGTAATCGAGTAAAATGTGATACAGTAGAAGTTTCAATCAAAACTGACATATCCACTTCATTTTATTTTTCATATAGTATATTCCCTCATCGAAGCATAGTTTTCGTAAACTGATCACTAAAACTACCAATTTGCATAAATAATCACAATCTAGAGAATTGTTCACATTTACCAGATTCTATCTATTAACAAACAGACAAAACAAATTCTTTCCTTCTTCAACCCTTCCAATTCCTTCGGAACATCCCCTCCAATGGCTGCAAAACTGTAAAAAAAACCTTGGTTTCTTCCAGTGTTCATTAAATGAACGTTAGGTCTCTTTGAATTTGTATTAGTTCACCAGTCTCGTCCGAGCGAGCATTTCATTTGGTTATCAAAAGAAACCCGTCTAACGGCGAGGATAAGTTTCACGGGTCGGTTCGCGAACGGGATCAAGGATTCAGAAAATCAACGGAGAGCGAACGATTAACGGCGCGAGAAACGGTTCGCGGGTAGGGAGAGAGAGGAGCCCTGCTTCACTTTCGGTTTCCACCGTTGCGGACGTCGATCCACACAGCCGCTGTGAACATCAGTTTCCCGCTTGTCTAACGGTGGTTCCGTTTCTTTAATTCCTTTTTTTTTTTCACGGTTCGCCTTGGAAAGACCTAGGACAAGCATGATAATCGAGTTTTCGGTTGCGCAAGCTCTCCGACACGGTTCGACGCGATCACGTAGCGAAAAAGAACGTCGACCCTCGAGCCAACTCGGACCTGCGGGTGTCTCGTGACCGTTCTCGAGTGTCATAAAGTCGTTGATGTCTGGCGATCTTAATCTCCAGGCCAACAGGTATACCACCTCTTCTGATGATATCGGAATCGAAAATACGACCGATTCAATCTCGACACGTAAACAGTTGCACCTTGAAACCGTGGTAAAATATCCCTTGAATGACACCTTTTGATCGAGACAGTGTTTTGGCCCTAAAATTTAGCGAAACATATTTTTCGATAGATTTACGATAAATTGATTTATGTAAATAATCGTTTACAGTAAATTATTGATGAATGTTTGAAGGATCCTTGGCAGTCTGACGTCCATCCCCACTACTTGACGCTTGACTGGTTCCACGGGGGAACCCCGAAGGTGGGGATCACGTATGAACACTCACAAGAGAGGGACCCCAACTGTACCGTTTCGATTTTATCGATCTTCTGTAGGATAGAATACATATTTCTAATGGTATGTGGGAAATATTAGCCGTAGTTACTTGATAGTTTTGAAGGTGTAATTAACTAAAATTACATATCTAGTTATGTATGTATTATGAATGTCTGTTTGTGAAATCCACGATGGCGAAGGGACTTGTTTCAAGGTCTGTAAATATGGAAGCAATAAAAACAATAAAAAAAAATGTTTTCTATCATCCTACAGAAGATTGATAAAATCGAAATGATACAGTTGGGGTTCTATGTTAGTGAGAAGGAGCCTTCGAACACTGATCGATGATTCACTGTAGTGAAAATATTTCTTTTCATAATATTTAACATGAATTTATCCACATCTACTTTTGAAGAATTATCGTTATTCGATCCATTCGATATGGCTGTGGTCTTCAAGCAATAAGTCTTGTTTCGTACAGGATTTGGAGGGTATTAAGTGGACAGAAATTGGAACAGGAGTGTTGGGTAAATTTCTAACCCAGGCACAAAGAGTAAGCGACACTCCAGTCGTGGATCAGGACGAATCGAGGCTCTATCAACGTCGCAGCACGAGTACTCGACAAACAATACAGTTTGTACGTATCGACACCGGGCGAGTCGTTCCACCGCGAGCGGATTAAATGGCAGAACTCGATCGTAGTCCTGACTTTCTGACTTAAATCTCCTCGACGCAATAACGTCTGCAAATGGGAACCACTGGAGCCACCAATTGTCTCTCTCCGAATCGCTGTAGATTATCGTGGCATCGTTATCGAGCCTCGAGTAGCATAGTAAGGGGTCTTGTTCGTTTTCTTCGACGTTGATACTTGACAGTTCGCCTCAGAGAGCTGCTCCAATTCATGGTTCGCCTTGTTCCATTACGAGAATTTTTGAAAATTGAGTAAATCAATGAAAATTGAATTAGTAACTATTTCAAGGACTTTAGAGTTGTAATTCTAAATAATCATGAGATTTAAGAGTATTCGCAATTTTTGCTATGTTGATTATAATGAGATATTCTGAACTGCTTCGAATGGTCACATTGTTGGTAACTACTTTGAGGACTTTAGAGTTGTTATTCAAAGTATGTAATTTTTTAAATACAAAGTTTTTAATAACTACTTCTAGGGCTTTAGACTTACAAGCTATTCTAGATAACAAAGAAACATACGATTTCCCACTATTTTTGCTAAGTCGATTATCAGGGTTCTTCAGAAACTCCATATTTATTTCTTAGAATCGACATTAATTTTGGGTTACAATTAGTATAATACTGGATAATACTTTGATCTTCAATATCCAAGTTAACCTATTCTTTGAAAATTAATATATTCGTGTAACATCGATCAGTTCAGAGATCACTAGATCCAAAGGGCAAAAAAGGGTGAATGATGCAAGAAGTATACTTGAAGTTTGTGTATTATTTTATGAACAAGGGAAAAATGAGGAAATCAGAATGAAGGAAAAGATAGCGGTTGGCTCACGACACCGTTCCAGTGCACACCGTGCAGCCGAGAATTTCCAAGCTGCGGGGGGGGAACGATCCGTGCCGTGGCCGAGGCAAATCGATCGAGAAGCATATTCGCGTCACGAGGGCAATGCACTGGCGATACGATGCACCAGTTGCACCGGCCTCCGGTAACTAGGATAAGCCTCGATGCAGAACTGGCATTACGGAAAAAATCCGTCTGACTCACGAGCAATCAGGACTCCTGGATTTTTCACGGTTCCCCGCGTCTCGCCTCTGGAACCGTCAACTCCAATCGTTTCGGGTTCGCTGTCGATATTTCTTTAGCTTCAACTGGAAGCCTCGTGGAAATTTTCAGGCATTCTATTCTTTCACGTGAAATTCTGATGGAAACTAGACCTCCTTTAACCCTTTGCACTCCTAATTCTTCTCTAACTTAGAGGACTCTATTTTAGAGGTCTTATTTTAACGTACTTCAAAAGACAGTTAGTTGATAGAAACCAATTTAAATAAATTTCTTTTCTTAATAATTATATTGATAATAGCATTGGAACTTTGCTAAGAATGTGGATTGTGACTCAACATAGGAGTACCTGTGAATGAAATTAATGTCGAATTATACTCGACAAAGGAGTTCAAAGAATTAATTAAGATTTGTCAGCCTGAACATCATACTGTAGTATTGGTAATCCTTCCTTTGGGTATTAATTCAATAGAATTTTTATCGAGGATTCATTTTTTATTTGAACCCCATTCTACGTACTGTTTTTCTTCCTTTTAGACGAAATTACACAAAAGTTATAATTACATAATTGTATAATACAATTGTTATTAACTGTTAATACAACTGTTATCACTGTTACCGTAAGTTGGTGTAACTTTGACTCGGAGGTAACTTCCTCCCAAAGTCAGAAAGTGGTCATTCTCGATTTTACAGCTCATTTGCAAATATTTGTACATCAATTTCCAGGGCTGCACAATTTAAAATCATCATTTTCTAACTTCGAACAAATTTACTCCTCAGTCAAAGGTACTCCAATTCACGGTACTTTTTTACGAAATACAAATTTCCTTTGGTATTCAGTACAGAATAGCTCACTGTATTTATATTAAAAAATCACTGACCAATTAAAACTTTTTTGACTGACCATTAATTTCTCATTAGCTCAACATCATCTTTCACGATGTCACTTCAGGAATTTTACAACATTATTCCCATAGTGCTCACACACGCGTCACCGACGATTCCATATTAGCGTAGAACAAACAGAAACTTCATCGATGATGATTTTTCGGGGTTGACGTCCGCGGATCGATCCAGTCCCGCCGTCGAAAAGTGTCTCGCGAAATACGGTCGTGATACCAGCGAGGTAAGAGGCACTTTAACAGCCAATACTCTCCGCGAACAGCGTTCCCGCCACGGTTCGCGGGTATCTGTCGTCGCAGGAGTGAATTCGCTGCCGATAAAACCCGTGTTGTCGTGCAATCACCAGTGGGCCGATGTAAATTTCTACTTGTTGCGAGTATACACTCCCTTTCACAAGTATTTGGACATTTATCGAATATGCGGTGAATGTTATCAGGCATTACGAGATTGCTGAAAGTCTGAAATAAATATTGTTTAAGGATTATTAACATTTTATTTGTCAAGGATCTTTCTTTCTTATTCAAGCTTATGAATGGTCAAATCTCATGTCCTTAATTGTTGCAACTCGTTTACTTTTTCCTTCAAGGTGTGTTAGAAGGAATCATATATTTTATTATGCTATAACAAGAACTAAATATGGTTCAGGTGATCCAATTTATCGAATCCTGAAATCAGCCAATTTAAGAACTGTTTAATCGTAGTTAATATTTTATTAAAAATTTCTGTATGTTCTGATGTAACTGTTTCTAATTTTATTTTCATTCATTGTTATATATGTATACTGGGTTTATATCTGTTAAATTACTAAATAAATAAAAAAAATAAATAAACATTAGAACTACCAAACAAGTCAAAATGACTTGCCAATACATTCTTACAACGATAATTAAACTGTTGTAACAATCCATTGTCTCAGATCTTTTGTAACTTTTATTACGATTCAACATTAAAGAAATTAGTTAATTTATAAATACGTAAATTTTTATCGTTGTATTAAGTTTATCGTTGGTAGTTCTAGTGTTAAAGGTTCATGGGCAAGGGTTATATTATTATAAAGTAATAAGTGTAGCCTAAAATATATAATTTAAACGTCACTTTTTCATCTGACCGACCAAGTGTACACATATTTAGGCGTGGTAGTGTACACTCGCGGACGGTTCACTGCCGCGAGATATGGTGGGCTGTTGGGGGCAAGTTCCATGTTTCTTCTCTCAATCGCGTAGAAAAAGGCACAACAAAAGAGAGGCCGAAGGCTCCGTAATCTTGACATGCCATTCTTCAATGAACCGATTAGGGATCACGAGATTTTGTGAAAAAGCGTGAATCGAACGATTCGACTGCAATAGTCGAGCTGAACGAAGATGACGGTTCTGTTGCGCTTGCGCGGACCTGGTCTGAGTATAGGAAGATTCATCCGCTACACTTTCTTTCGGTTCTCAGGCTTTTGTCCTTCTGTTTAGGGAATGTTTTTATGGAAGACACTACGACTCTTTTAAATATTAATTCGAATATGCTTACCGTTCTACTATTAGGACATTTAACAGATGTCTGTATTTTGCATCACTTTCTAAACATTCGCAAAAATGACGAGAAAATTGGAGATGATTTGTCATAAAATATTGTAAAGGATATTGGACCGAATAAAGTTACGAAGAAAAAAGTATAGGTTAGAAATGAATATTTTGAGCACATCGACATTAGCGTGTTTTGGAGAAAATGTTGAAATTAATAAATTAAGTTTTGTTTTTAGCCCTAGAACGACTGAATTTTTTATTTTAAGAATTCGTTACTTTAAGAAATTCTTTCTTAATCTTTGGAGTACGATGACTGGGTGCGTTTGGAATTGAGTGTTTAAAAGCCATTCCAACTCATCGATTTGTAAATACAATTTAAGTTAGAAATTGTTCATATGTAGTCGTATAAAAAAAGCAAGTGCTCCATTAATGATCTCGTTCCGAAATATGTTTAAAAAGAAGGAAGAATGGAGTTTCAAACGGACCCAGACACCACTGTCTCTACGAACATTAAAAACGTCCGTACTCCGAGTGTTGAAAACTGTTCATTTTGACTATCTGCCTCAAAAATCACCGGTAACGGGTCTAAACAAATAGTGTATAGAAGAAAATGTAAATCAAAAATATAAATTTCATAAACTCTTTACTTTCTATATTACACACGTTACGAAAAACGTAATTACTCAACATTACAAGGTTTAAGGTTGCAGTTCCACTGGCCCATACGAACTGATGACTTTTCACTTTGAGCCCAGAACAAAAAAAAGGATTGCTCATCCCTGGCTTAAATTGTTACACCTATTTCGAATTATAAAAATCGTGACTACAGACTCCTCTCGACTATCATCTAGCTCGCCCTACACGATTATTGTCCATTTATTAATTTTTTTTTCTCGAGGAAGAACCTTCAAAAGGTTATCGCCTCTGTTGGGAATGCAGCGACAGCTTGTGTGGGATTCTTACCTCACTAAAACTCCTCGGTGGCCCTCTCAGGAATCAGGCTGACTGCTAGTACCACGATTGCATGACTTCCCACGCGATTATTGTCCAAGCGTTATCCCCACCACTAGGGGGAGGGTGGAACCTGTCAAGCACATACTTTGTTGCCCCTCCGTTTCTGTTGCCGAGCTTCTGATTAAATACGAATTTACAAGGGTCTGAAGCATTTCTCCTTATAAGATTATTGTCCCTTAGTGGACTCGAGTTCGGGACAATAATCGAGAGGAGTCTGTATTAATGGACCCTTTCCATTCGTCGGGACGTTCGAGTTTCCTTTCTTCGAATCACGTTCGAACGGGGACGAAGAAAATTCGTCCGCGGGGAATAAAACGCGACCCGGAGTGCTCGCTCGGGGTGGACGTGTGTGTTAAAAGTTTAAAGGGGGGAGGTTCCCCGTTTCCACGGAGGCCGTCGAAAGGGAAAGCCCTGGCCGGTAAGGAGCGGTAACGAGGCACCAGGGGATGCCGAGGCTCGCGCTCGCTCCCCCGGTTATTGATCGTGCACAATACCTTCGCGTAACAAAGACGCGTGCAATGTTCCACGGGATAGGTCGCGAACGAGCCCCCGGAAGGGGGGCCTCGACCGAGGAAACTTGACTTCCATGGGGGTTGGAGTAGCTGCCGTTGGGCCTGGAATCCCGGCTTTAATTTACTTGACACAAATACGGAACGGGAACCAATCTGCCTTTTGGATTACTCGTGGAGATTCTTGGTTGTTAACCGATTCATACCTTTCGTTCTATTATAATTATAAAATAAAATAATGTAAATAAATAAGTAATGGTCTGATAGGAATATTTATTCCTAGAACTGGTTTGGTATGCTAATTATTTATTTTAATCGGTGTGTATGAGCAACTTTCCAAAGAAGGCTTCAGCTGGTATAATGATAGTGGTTTCAGGAATGATCAGAGGGTAATGATAGAGAAGAATATAATTAATCCTATAATTCCACCTTGTTAGTCTATATTTTTTATTTATATACCTTATAATGAGAAATTTACTACCAACAGACTGCGGAAGTTTATGCAAATTTACAATTACAGATACTGGTAGCTAGATTTTAAATTAGGACAGAATTTTTTATTTTAGAATAGAGGCTCTACCACGTTAATGATAATATATAAATAGTATTAAACATTATTAAAATCTTTATTTTATTGTATTTTCCAAGTTAAGAGACGCTATAAATGCATAAGCATCGGTAGCTTAGTTATTAACGTATAAAATTGACATTTTATGACTGGATCTTGGATTTTATATACTTATAACCTGTAGGGCTCTGTGAAGTACAATGAAGAACAAAAGTTTTATCAGATGCTACGGGTTTTTTATTTTCTTCTGAACCCAATACGACACTCAAGGGAAGAAGGAAATTCCTACTTTTGCTTTTGTCTTTATGTGATTTTGCATAAAAACCCGCAGTCCATTTATGACATTTTATGAAATTCCATAATACATTATTGATCACGAAATTACCATAGTTATATAATAATTCAGATCATATATCATAATTGAAAACTATCCCTGGCAGTTTATACCGATATCAAGGAGTTAAATCGGGTATATAATACTCACACGTATACAGGTACTTATTCCCTGTCCTACACTGCAGAACGCAAAATCCGCGAGTAATCAATTTATTCCGCGTCCGTGAGCTCTCAGCCCGACGATTCTCTGGCGCAATAGGGCGCGGGGTATTTAATCCACGGCCAGGCTGGACAAACGATACGCTCGTCATTAGCTCTCGGAACGAATTCGAGCCGCCTCGATAATGCTGCGTCTCCACTTGAGAATAATTCCAGAGAGTAAAAGTCGCTACTGAACCCAAACTTGAAAATCACTCTCCTACATCTTCCTTTCAACATATGATGCCTCTATTCCCAAAAGCATCACTTGCACACGTCTATTCTCAAGTGGACAGACAGCACAAGAGATCCACCTCATATCCATTTAGGCCTCATCCATAGATTTGCGCATTTATTATCGAATTTCTTTTCTTTTAGAATATTCAATCACGTTCTCAGGTAACTAAACAGAAGATTTTCCTTGCACACGTTTATTTTGAAGTGGACAGACAGCATAAGAGGTCCACCTCATATCCCCATTCGGATCTAATCCATAGATTTGCGCATTTATTATCGAAGTTTCTTTCGTTTACAATATTCAATTACGTTCTGAAGTAACTAAACAGAAGATTTTCCTTGCACACGTTTATTTTGAAGTGGACAGACAGCATAAGAGGTCCACCTCATATCCCCATTCGGATCTAATCCATAGATTTGCGCATTTATTATCGAAGTTTCTTTCGTTTACAATATTCAATTACGTTCTGAAGTAACTAAACAGAAGATTTTCCTTGCACACGTTTATTTTGAAGTGGACAGACAGCATAAGAGGTCCACCTCATATCCATTCAGGCTTAATCCATAGATTTGCGCATTTATCATCGAATTTCCTTTCTTTTACAATATTCAATCATGTTCTGAAGTAACTAAACAGACGATTTTCCTTGCACACTTTTATTCTGAAGTGGACAGACAGCATAAGAGGTCCACCTCATATCCATTTAGGCCTCATCCATAGATTTGCGCATTTATTATCGAATTTCCTTTCTTTTAGAATATTCAATCACGTTCTCAGGTAACTAAACAGAAGATTTTCCTTGCACACTTCTATTCTGAAGTGGATAAACAGCATAAGAGATCCACCTCGTATCCACTCGGACCTAATCCATAGATTTGCGCATTTATCATCGAATTTCTTTTTCTCTACAAGTTTTACTCACATTCTCAGGTAACTAAACAGAAGGTTTTTCTTCTACTTTCCTTTCTTTCCACTGGTTCGCTTCTCACCAAGTCCAGAGGACGTGTCCACATAAGACCAACTCTTGACCATTGAACTCGCGACTGAATCCACTTTCTGACATCTAACTTTCAAATACACTATAACCCATACAGTCTATTCCTAAGTACGTACACAATGTGGACACAGGTGTAAGGAGGTGTTCCAAAGGCACTTATGCTACCTGTCCACACGAGGATCGCCCTAGAACATAGCTCTCACGCTATACTGTCGACACGAGAGCAACTTGCAAAACTAGCTCTTACCCTACGTGTGCACACGATGCTAATGGTTCTTATGTTACATATCCACACGATGCTAATCGTTCTTATGCTACATGTCCACACGAGGGGTAATCATGGATAATACCTCTCATGGCTAGAGGACGCTATTTCCCCCAAAACCATATTCTAACGTCACACCATTTCCCCCAAAAACTACACTCAAACATCGGACCATTTCTCCCAAAAACCACGCTCAAACGTCGGACCATTTCCCCAACTGGAGCGTAAAGTAAAACTAAAGACGATAACCCCCCGGAACTCCACGTGACCATGGAATTTCTAGTCGACCCTGCATTTTCCGCCCTGACGACTACTGCTATTCGCTTCCTCATCCAGCTTCATATATCTCCTCTTCGAGGCGGCGGGGCGAGGAACAATCGTCGGGAATTTTTGTTCGTCAGCCACCGCCGCGTCGTTATCGGGGCCGCTTTATCGGCGACGGAGAGGGGGCACCGCGATTAATTCCGTCGACTCAGGGAATAATTCGAGGCGGGCGATACCACCGTGCAGTTTGACACGCCGTGCAATCGAAACGTGCACCGTGTGCTCGCTGATAATGACGAGCGGAGGTATCGCAATAACAATCGTCCAGACGACGGGAGGAACGACGAGGCTGGGCCAGAGTAAATGTTTTTTTTTCTTTATTCGAGACGAACGATCCAGCCTCTCGTCGGATGTACGATCACGAGCCTCGAAGCTTGTCGACGCGTTTACGCGCACTGAGATTCAACGTTTCACTCTGTACTTTGAAAACTGATCGAAAACTGGCTGTTGAAATACACTCATAAGTGGGACACTTGGTTTGTATGAAAAAAAATGTGAGGGTTCGTAAAAATTATACATAGTAGCGGAAAAAGAAAGATACTACTTTTCTGAGTTTTTATTAGTTTCATTATATCTTAACATTACTTTGAAACTAGAACATACTGGGTTCTATACGGCTCTTAATTCTCTATCAGAATATATGTATATTAAACATGTACTAAAGTTTTAAATTGATGTTAAAAAAATAGTAAAAATAAATCTAATCGAAGAAATGATAACTTTTTTTGCCCGCTACTGCATTTTAGACTACGTTCATTACGTCTTAGTAGCATAAACGTTGTCTATTGAACTTTATTTTCCAGAATACAATGTTTATTTCAGACTTCTAGCAATTTTGTAATGCCTCGTAACATTTATAAGTGTTCTAATACAGTAGAGCCTCCCTTATCTGAACAAATAGGGAGACACAAGTGTTCGGTTAATCTTCGAATAATAGAACAATCACTACAGAGTCTTCTCGATTATTGTCCCGAACTAGGATCCGCGTCTGGACAATAATCTTATAGGTAGAAATGCTTCAGACGCTCGTACATTAATTTCTTTGTCCGAAGCCCGAGCCTTGGCAACAAAAGTAAAGGGGCAACAAAGTATGAATTTGACAGGTTCCACAGCCTTCCTCAGTGGTGGGGATAACGCCTGGACAATAATCGTGTAGAACAAGTCAGACGATCATCAAGAGTAGTTTGTATTTTGTTACTAAACTTCATCTATTTAAACAGGGATCAAGAAACTTCACAGTTTAAATATCATATTTTTTCGGCTGTTGCATTACAGAAACTATTTCAACATTTAATTCCCATTATATTCGATAAGTATTCTGACATTTATGATCGTGATAAAAACGAGAACGAATCGTTAACAATAATATAGAATAATTAATGTCTATTGAATAATTCCTCCAGCATAAATCAATTTAACGAACAGGAACTTAATAACCATTTTTATTTCATTTCTATGGATTCTATCCTCGAGGTCGTTAGAAATTTCTCAATTCGATATCGATTGTCACTCCTTTTCTCAATTTTTCCGTCGTCAAGAAAACCTGACGAGTCTCGTGACGGGTTATTCGATAAGTTCGTTTCGCGGATAAAAAAAAAAACAAAAAGGAAAAGCGTCCGGTTCGTCTGCAGTCCACGCTCGTACCACTTTCCCTGTTCGAAGTCGAGGATGCGCTATTGAAACGCTGCGGACAACGGCAACGAGGTCGGTTTTGCTTGCGATCACACGTCTGATCTACGAGGACTGCGTACAACATCGCGCTTTATTCTCTGTCTAATGGAAATTCGATGGAACTCGTCCGTGGAAATCGGCCAATTAGCCTCCTGTCCACGACGGCGACGGTTTAAAGGGCACGGGATAAAACGGGAACGCTCGATAGCGTTCGAGAATATACTAATAACGAACAACCGTATAACAACACTTATAACAATAACGTCCTTATTGAATTATTAGGAATTAATTAGAAGAATATCAAAGTGAAACATTGATAAAAAATATCAATGAAATAATTGTAAATATTGTTTCAGCTACCTTAAAATCGTTAACCTTTTGACGCCCAGATCCTTAGATCTATACTTTAAAATTATGAGACTGATTATATAGGTTGTACCTTGTTATTTTGAAGCTGAAAATAACGATATTAAATCGACCTGTTTTTTAATTTTATTTTTGCATTTGTTTTTGGAGGGAGTATTTGAATTTCTGAACCGAAAAATTGGAGCTTGTATACTACATTACTTATTTCGATTGAAAATATTCGTTCCAAATTATAACCGTTGAAACTCTGTCATGTTAAAACCGATAACTGGCATAATCTAAAAAATAAAGAGCGTTCTAAATGAAACGTAATTCTTTTATCGTGTGTATCGCGTGCCCGCTGCACACTGCGCACACCTCTCGCAATTTCGAATGTACCGAAAGAATCTTGTAGATCTTTATCACGGGAAGCTCCGTGTTGCGTAAACTTTCAGAAAGAGATAAAGATGGAGAGATTAACGTGTACAATGTTGGTCGAAAGGAAATGCACGGGTAGCATTATAGTTTGTTTAAAAATATCCTCGCTTCACCTTTTCGCTTATTCAAAAACGATCTGTAAGGTGTTAAGAGAAGTCGAAAATACCGTTGAGTTAGCATAAATTGTTTCATTTTTTTTAAAGAAATGACATCTGAATTTCTCAAATCTTCTATAATATATTGACTGCCAGTTCGTTCACAAAAATTGATCTCTTCAGTGATGTATTAAATAATACAAATTTGTGTAGTAGTCATCAGGTTCTGGAAGGTGAAAAGAATGAATAGTCAGGATAAAACACCCCTAATTAAAGCAATTTTTATTTCCCTATATTGTACTTACTGTATCATATTTCACACTATATTAAGGAACTATAATAAGGCAATTTTTGGGAATTTTTTTGAAGAAAAACTATTGAACTTATCAATTTGAATAATATATGTATTTATTAAATAATATTTGTAAGTATGCTATATTTTTAAACGTTACAGTTCGTTTGTGAGAGCGTCTTAACGAAATTTCCTTTCCATGGCGGCCATAGTATAGACTCTTGTGGTAGTGTGAAATAAAAAAGACAAATATTTTCTTAATTTGTATGTGTGTGGCTATAGCCCGTACCAGAATAATTTAAAAAATTTGAGAAATCAAAAAAAATGGCGCCTTCCCAAACGAAAGGTTTAATTTATTTGCATACAAATGGCTGGTTTTTTAACCCGCAAATTTGTAATTTTTAATGTATCGAAAAACTCGTGGTACGGGTTAGAATGACACATCTGATGAACAGATATGCCAAGTTTGAACTAAATCGGTCCATTGGTTTTTAAATTATCATGGCCGCCGATTAAGAAAAATTAACTTCGAGAAAAACGCGATCAAAGTTTCGAGTACTGTTTTAGAGCATAAAAAGAGAAATGTTTCATACTTACAGCTAATCACCTATTCCGGGCCATATAATACACTTTCCTCTTCTTTAAAAAATTGTTGCAAATTGCAAAAAAGAAAAATCCGATTTTCTGAAACCGTCACATAGCCCCTTAACGATTCACAAATGAGTTAATTCTGAACTGGGCATAACATCGACGTTATAATTCGTTCCGTCGGTTGACGAACGGTGTGCCACGTAATCTCGTTCCTTCTTCCAGTTTATCGTAGTGCATTGAAAGGTAGCGTTACCAAGCCAGCGATCGTTTTGCTTACGGTCCCACGTTTCACCTACGACCGTGCTGTATCCTCGTATTTCCGCGGGTATAACACGCGCCACGTCGATTTGTTCGCATAGTCGTCACTGAAGCGTTCGATAGGAACGACTGTCCTCGTTCTCCATCGTGAAATTCCCTTCGTGTTACGCGAAAATACTGGTTGCACCACCCAGTGTCCCCCCGAATTCCACTTATAAAACCGAGTCTCCACGATAATTTTGGTTCGATAAAAAAAGGTATAATTGTGAACAGTCTTCATTGCAATTCGAGTAATCGTACAGCAGTTAAGGAACCAAAAAAGAAAAGTTTCTAGTGAACATTGTACCTGTGTTTCACCTCTAAGGGATGATTAGGACTACTGGAATGATTTTGGAAATCGTAGCGATTATCGAGGAAGGCACAGCGTATGTATAAAAAAAATCATCACAAAAATGATATGTACTAGTAATATTAGAATAGGATTTTTTTATGATCGGACATATAAACGATTCTTTAATGAGATATAATTTATGAAAAACTCGACAAATTTCCCGTAACGGTCATCGTGTTAACAGTTTACCAATGTCTGACGAGTATACTTATCATAAGGAAGTAAACACTTTTTGGGTAACCACGAATATACAGTAAATTCTCGATCATTGTTCGAAGACTACTAGACACTGACAAGAAGAGGTCCCCAAATGTAACGCTGACTTTTCAGTGGGTTTATCACGGTAATAGAGCTTGGAATATTGAAGCCAATGATATTTCTTTCAGCCACATATGACAAGTTTATGAAATATTTAATATTTAGGAGCCTACGAGCACTCATCGGGGATTTACTGTACTAGCCATCGCTTGATTTAAATACATTTCCAACGAAAAATTCCACCCTTAAACGGTTAATTACTAAAGAATATTGATCGTCGCCATGGGCGTAGTCAAGAAAAAAAATTGGATTTTGCCCCCTCCCTTCCCAGAGTTCAAATTTGTTACGTAATATTTAGTATTGCAGTATAATTTGAAACACGACAGTCTCTATTAACCCTCATCTGTCCCTCATTTTCCAAACTTAATTTATTCCTCGGTGTCAAATAGACCGAAAGGTAAAAATAAATACAATGAAGTGATAAATAGTTAAATTTGCAAATTTTTTTAAGCAAAAATCACAAAGCCACAACTAAATTAAACAACACGTGACAAACTAACGTCATTTCTTAGGAGAAAACTGTGTTATTACCACAAAGAAACAGATGAGGGTAAACAAAATGCATACATTTTCAACGAATTATAACTTTAAAAACAAAATAAAGTGTGTCTGGCTACGTACAGCCTTTTCCACTGTGGCAATCGATGTGTTAATATTTTTACCCCCGTGATAACCTGGCTACGCCCATGACCGTCGCCACCAATTATACACTAAACGCCAAATAAGAGCACAACTGTTTCGCGCAGCTGAAATGAGCACCAGAGGTCTCTCTGTAACATGGGCGATAGAATTCGTCATACACCGGGTGACATAATGAAATATATCTCAAGACATAATTACTTATAAATTCGCACGTTTTTACTTCACAGTCACTCGATATATGATACTACCCGAGGCATAATGATGCTCAATTGTTCAAGACGTTGTTAACTAAGGTAACCGAGAGGAACAAGACCGAAATTCGTCATATCACAATTATGGTCTTATTTAATTTTTACTATACACCCACGAGCAAACTCGGCTTCCTCTAAGAGCAAAAGCAATGTTGGGATTAGGTCCTCCTAATGCTTGATAAATTTCTTTCAAACACTGCAATAAATGTTGAACCGAATGTTAATTGCATATAATTTTTAATAACTCCGAGACCAAGTGATAGGAGGTCTTTCCTTTACATTACTCTTTTTCACATTTACTTGTACACACCATCTCCCAAATTCGATTCTCTCCCCCCACCACCAAGCACGGTGGGACCAACGATTCGCGAGCAAGGAACGTTTCCTGTCATTTGGCGGCGAATGGATCACGTAAGTAGCCTCTCGCGCAACCAAGAGACGGGACCGAAATGACGGACACGGGGAATTTATACCCGGTCACGGGCAATTGCCCTGCCCGTCACGGACCAGAATAATGTCCGTGATACGTGCATGCCAAAACGGCCCGGGCAACGACAGCGCGGGAGGGAGGAACAACGGCGTGAGGTGTACCATAGATCTCTCTCTCTCTCTCTCTCTTCCCCCGTGCTCGTAGGTCTGCTACTCCGGCTCGAGACAAACTGGCGACGACTGTTTCTGTGTCTGGCCTTGCGCATTATTATCGTATAGATTCCTCTAGTCAGCAGTCCACGGTGTCGTTGCAATCGCCGATGGGACAAGGAGGAACGTTTAACCTTGCCGGGGAACTGCGGAGGAAAATTGATCCTCGAGACGGCCCTACTATTGGATCCCTGGAATTCCTTCTGTGTTCTTGCTTTTAGAAGAGTTCCTTTGATACTCTTTCCTTATAGTTTTCTTGGGTAAATGAGATCTCTTGGATGGGATGTTAGTTTCTATTGGTGATTTTTATGAGCTTTGTTGCGGCATTTTCTGTGGGGACCGTCGCAGACTATAGGGTAATTAGAATATTCTGGTGGGTATAGTCTCGTAAAATTTGGATGTATCCTCGAGACGGTCCTGCTATTCGATCCCTGGAATTCCTTCTGTGTTCTTGCTTTTGGAAGAGTTTCTTTGATAGTCTTTCCTTTTGGTTTTCTTGGGCAAATGAGATCTCTTGGATGGGATGTTAGGTCCTATTGCTGATTTTTATAAGCTTTGTTGAGGCATTTTCTTTGGGGACCGTCGCAGACTATAGGGTAATTAGAATATTCTGGTGGGTATAGTCTCGTAAAATTTGGATGTATCCTCGAGATGGCCCTACTATTGGATCCCTGGAATTCCTTCTGTGTTCTTGCTTTTGGAAGAGTTTCTTTGATAGTCTTTCCTTTTGGTTTTCTTGGGCAAATGAGATCTCTTGGATGGGATGTTAGGTCCTATTGCTGATTTTTATAAGCTTTGTTGAGGCATTTTCTTTGGGGACCGTCGCAGACCATAGGGGAATTGGAATATTCTGTTGGGTATTGTCTGTTTACATTTGTAATTCGGAGTTAGAGAAAGGTAAGAATGATGAGTGTATTGTAGAATATAAAGATATTTTAATAGTTTAGATATTTCTGCGGGATTTTTAATGAGAACTAGGGAATTATATGCATATTATAGTCAAAGATTAAAAATCTTCAATTTCTGGTTTAGTTTGTCAAATATTTTCTAGTATGTAAATCCACTATCCAGGAGAATCTAGTGAAGTACAATACTTCTAACAAGATGACAGTTCTGTTACTTTGTTTAATACGTACAGTGCCGCTCATAAATATTAGGATACCTGGTCTATGTTAAAAAAATATGTTTCGTAAAAATTCTATATTTCAGGCCAAGTTTATTACTTTATAATGACACAAAGGTTGTCCATGGAGCTTTCGTCTCCCCTAAACAGTATTCGTTTCAAGCTGTCAGCAATTTTATAATGCATTGTAATTGGTAATTTATTAATTCTATTTACCAATGTCCTAGTTCAAATGCTACATAATGAATTAATTTCCTTTGGCTCTCCGGAAAAATTATATGCATTCGACTTGTGACACTATTCTTATGTGTGATGTGTGTCTAATAGTTTCTTGCGTCCTAAAGATCCGCCGACGAATATAATCATCGAACTATCTATGCAATAACCAACAGTAAGCAAATACCGTCTTCTGTGCATACTTAAAATGTGCTAAACAAAAGAATTTTAATTTATTTCTTTCGAAGTAGATAAAACCCTTTTCCACGGGGAGGAAATTTCTGTTTTCTTTCTGTCATAATATAGTCTTTGAAAATGAGAGTTCGCATAGACATTTGCAGTGCAATTAGATACGATTTTATAGAACATTTTGAACTCCATTCGAACTCCCCAATTTTATTCCAATAGGAAATATAGTGTTATTAGATACGGTTTTATAAGAAATTTTGTACTCCTTTCGAATTCCCCAATTTTAGCCAACTGCAGACAAATAAAGCGAGACTAAATAATATTAAAATGGTAAAAAAGAATAGTCACATTGTTCAGAACGTTGAAATTCTTCTTAATGTCCATCGTGACGATCGATTTATCACCCGTAACCATGCATTGTTCGAGCACGCGAATTCTTTTTTCCCCAGCGAAATTACTGTACCGGCGCCGCGTGAAATACGAACACCGATAACGAGGCACGTCGAATTCATCGGAGAAGCGGATTAATCGCGGCTGGAATAAAAGAGAGGGATCCGTTTTTTCCCCAGACCTGGTGGCTTCGATCGTTGGGTCGCGTTATTACGACGTTCGCGAAGACGATTAAATTAATAAACGGCATTGGAAACATCGGGTGGCGAATTTAATACGCGACTTTATTATAAAAAAAAACAATCTCGTAACGCGCGTTAATTCTGTAAAAATTATTGAATTAGCGTTTGATTGTGGCAGGAAAGAATGTGAGCTAGGAAAATCAATCATTTCATCGTATCAATGAAAAATTGTGACAGACTAACCTTTGCAGATACTTTCACGATGTACAGAAATCGAAGGTGTGATTAACTTTGATTAATCGTTTCGCTGTTATTGGCGGCTATAGGTGTATTTGAAATTTCGTTCAGAGTATGCTGTTGACGTCTAGAATCGACGTTACTACACAGCGAATGTTCAACGCTGGACGAATATAGTCGTCGTTAGTATCGAAAAGGTTAACATAGTAAATTGTTCACACATGAAAAGTTACAGTAGTGGTCCAAGGCGAGGGTCCAAATTCGGCAACCTTCCCTATTTTAGAGTAAAAGAACCATTCGATTCCCCATAAAAATGACTGAATATTCACAACAAGAAACAATAAATTCGGTACAAACCAGATAAATAAATTTAATTTCAGACAAACAAAAATTGTAACGAAAAAAAAAAACATTTGATTCCCCTTAGAAATGACTGAATAAACATGACAAGAAACAGTAAATTTGGTACAAATCAGATGAATAAATTTAATTTCAGAGTAACAAAAATTTTAGCCAAGAAAAAAATATTTGATTCCCCATAGAAATGACTGAATAAACATGACAAGAACCAGTAAATTTGGTACAAACCAGATGAATAAATTTAATTTCAGAGTAACAAAATTTTAGCCAAAAAAAAACCATTGGATTCCCCATAGGAATGAGTGAATGAACATGACAAGAACCAGTAAATTTGGTAAAAACCAGATGAATAAATTTAATTTCAGGATAACAAAAATTGTAGTCAAACAAAACCATTTGATTTCCCATAGAAATGAGTGAATGAACATGACAAGAACCAGTAAATTTGGTACAAACCAAATGAATAAATTTAATTTCAGACTAACAAAAATTGTAAAGAAAAAAAACCATTTGATTCCCCATAGAAATGAGTGAATAAACATGACAAGAACCAGTAAATTCGGTACAAACCTCGAGAATCCTCCTCGAGAAATAAAAATCGAGCAGACCAGATCCGACAGAAAACTCGCCGCCCGTTTTCAATCGTCGCCGGTAGAGTTTTACGATCGAAGCTCGAAAATTTTGCGTCCCCGTGATAAATCCGATCGTCTACAGGGGGTTGATTTTCCCTAAAAATTTTACTCGCGACAAACGCGAGGATCCGATCCACGCCTCGATCTTTCCCATCTCGCGCCCTCGTCTGTATCGTTTTCTTATTCCGCTGGATACGATCTTGGGTCGATCGTAAACCAACGCCGGAAGACACTGGGCCTCGTTTAATGTCACACACCCCCCCACCCTCCAACTTGCATCGCTAGATGTATGGATCGAGAGGCGTTTCAGGGGGTTGAAGTTTTGCGAGCCTGTTCACGGGGCGAAACGACGCGAGAGCGATGGTATTTAGTAGCTGTCGAAATGGTCCACTCACCGCTACGGAAACACCGTCGTTATCGTTAAGTGTCCCCACCCCCTTCCCCACTAGGTTATTTCTGTTGTATAATGCGTCGACTGGTAGTAACCGCAGGTGGTTGATAAATTATTAATCGATCGAATTTGGTCGGCGAGACCAGACGTACGCGTCGCCTGGTCAGGGCGTTATTCGCTCTGTCGAGGGTGGTTTACAGGGTTGTGATAGTAAACGGTATAGTGAAGGATGGAAGAAAATCGTAAGGGATGTTTATCGAAGTAAAGTGATCTAGATTTTTTAGGTTTGTGTTTATTAGGTTGTTCCTTAAGTGATTGCCAATGGTATGATCATACGAGGCTTCGTTTTCGAGGAAAGATCGATTGGAAATTTTATCGAGTATAGTAAATCCTCGATGAGAGTTTAAAAAAGTCCCCAGGTGTAACGCTGACTTTTTAATGTGGTTTAGCACAGTTATTCACCTGCATATGGCCATTAATTTATGAAATATTTAATGCTCGATGCCGAGGAGCCATCGAACAATCATCGAGAATTTACTGTATGCGTACATTCGTGGTGATAATAAGTAGAAACAGAATACGATGAACAGACGTGTTAGCGATTACGCTATTCTCCGTAACCAACGGCAATTTAAAAAGCATTCACCGACTCTTTGGAGTGAATATTATGTGTCACTGCGACCGATAACTAGACGCAGTCGATTTTCTAGGAAGAAACGTCTCGACGACCAAGTCGACAGAGATGCAACGATGCCGCTAAATAAACACAGACGGGCTTCCGACCACGGGAAGCTCCTCAGAACTCGCGGAGGCTATTATACTATTTCCGAACGTCCTATAAGCGGGTCGAATAAAAGTTTCAAAGTTCAATTTCTGTGTTTTCCTACCTTTTACCCATCAAACGCGTTAGACAAGTTCTATTCCCCTAGGGGCCAAACTGATCTTCTACTGAATCCTCTGAAATATTTGTAATTAAATTGGATAAAAAAGAATTTCAAGTTAAGTGCCTATTTTTCATATTTCCCAAATGATGCTAACAATTTAAACCTCGCAATCACAATCTCAGATATCTATTATTCGAATAAAATTTTATTTACACCACTCGAGAATTTAAAAAAAACAATGAACATAATTTTGTCTTAAGTCACACGAATGGAAGGTTTTTAAGTAGACATTGTCCCGTTGTTTACGTAGATGCTGTCGGTGAGCCCAGGAATGGAGGTAGGCAGCGGTGGTCACGGTGGCCTCGGCGGTGGACTGGAAGGTGATCCGAGCGGTGGTGGCGCCGGCGTGGGCGGAGGTGGCGGCGGAGGTGGCGGCGGTGGCGAAGGAGCCACCGACGGGATGCAAGAGGCGATGGTCGCCGCCGCCAGGGATAGGGCGATAAGGGCCGGAAGTGTCCGGCAGGACCTCGCCCTCGACCTACCCCCGCGGCTCCAGCTTCCGGACGGCGTCTTCATCTGCGCGACCCCGAACAGGTGAGCGACCATTGACGATGTTTTAACCAGGAACTTAAACTAGTATGATTTTGATACCGGTATTATGCCATGAAAATTATACCGAAACCGATATTATCACTGTGGGATTTAATGAGGAGATGTTAAGATTGATCTGAATATAATTTAATTAACCCCTTAACGGATCAATTAAAAATTCAAAAACGTGATTGTTTTTCCATGAATTTTTTTATTCTCTATTTTATTGGAATACGAAAGAATAATAACGAATCTTGAAAAAAAGAACGCAAAGAAATGTTGTTTTATGCATAACAGGCTAAGGTAATTGCAACTATTTCGCTTAACCGGGTTAACTTGGGTAACATAAAAAAATTGAAAAGGATCAGAAAAATCAATCTCTGAATCACTGCCACTGTGTTCTAAAGTAGTTAATCCCTGTCTGTCTCCTGTGTCAATTTGACACATTTTCCTTCTAAGAGATGATGTTATTCTGTCGTGTGTAGATGAATTTACTTAGCTTCATGACTTTCATTTTAACACTAGGTTTACGGACATTTCTTGTATACCTATCTCTACGGACACGCGTCAAATTGACATCGTTTTTTTTTTTTGTTATATTTTCGTTCATATTTATTGCTGAAGCAATGCTTTCATGAATCGAGCTCGTTTACTAGGATTAATACCTACTCAATTTACGATCGCGTCAAATTGACGACACCCGTAGAGATAGGTATACCACATAGAGAATTCCGAGATTAAAAGGCTTAGAAGAAAATGAATTGGGATATATATTTGTCTCGTTAAAACAATAAAAGTCAGCATAAATGATAGGAGAGAAATGTAAACGGTTTCGGTCATTTTCCTTGTAAAGTTCAGAATGCGTCAAAATGACGCGTCCCGTAAACCTAGTGTTAAAGAATTTGCAAATTTAACTATTCATTATATTAATTTCCACTGTGTCAATGTGACACCGAGGGTTAAATTAATTTAGGGAAATGAGGTTAATGCAATCACCACTATCATACAGATATTGTCTATCGTACGACAAAAATTCCTTACAAATGACAAGTTACAGTAACGACCCAACCTAGGCGATAGTTCAAATTCAAGAACCTTCCCCAATATTTTTCTTACCACCTTGCTCCAAAGACTTACCCGTGCTAACGATAATCTGGTCCATTGAATATAATATCCTAAAATATATTTACCAACCTCAGACAGCAGCTGGATAACCGTATAAAAATTCAATACCATGTCCATTAAATCGTACGTTTTTCACGAACTTTTCGGATATGTACCGACACTCGAGAGCCAATTTTTCATCCAGATATCACCGCGTAATTAATGTCGACCTCGAACGCGCTAATTGGCTCTTTAAAATATTCCCGATGGAGGGAGAGAGAGAGAGAGAGAGAGGGACTTTTTCGTTGGCGGTTAATCGGGTTTTCTTCGACGTGAGCTTGATTTCCCCCGGGAATCAGACCCGGCTAATACCCCGTTCGACATCTCGAAACGTCACGATGCACTATTCACGCTACTAGGACCTGATACTCTGCGCCCAGGTGCTTCGATATAGCCGCACAGTGCGTTGGAAAAAACTTAAAAGTCAGTATTAATTTTTTCTGCGATGGGGTGTATCGTGGACGTAATCTAGAGTCTTTATTTGTATACGAACACTTGACAGAGAACAAAATAACAGCCCCCAACACTCAGAAAACACACTAGTATTTATAGAATTTATTTAACTTACTGTTTTTATGGGTTTACTTCTGCCTTATTTCTGAACGCCATCTACGAGTTATTGGAGTTAGGCATAAATAAAAATAACTTGAAATAACAATAAAATTTAATATGAGTATATTAAATTTTTATTTACAAAATATAAATTATTAAATATAACTGAAGGTATTAAATGCTTTTTATTTTGATTGCGATAGGCTGTTTTACTTTAAATTCAGTTTTATTATCTTGAGAGTACACATCCGTTAAAGTGTTGATTTGTATGGTTTTTAAACTTTGATCTAAGTTTTCTAACTTGTCATAGTCTACTGATAACTACGGGTTTTAAGTTCCTCGCCTAGGTATCGCTCTGTTTAAATAAAACAATTACAAATAGATTACTTTTAAATATATTATAATAACAAGAAACGTTAACCTAATGAAGATTAAATTATTATTTTCCCCCAAACAACCTATACAACTGAGAGGCAAGTGAATATTTCAAATATTAGTGCCAGAAATGGCAGACAAATCATGTGGCGTCCTGAATGCTTTTACGGTCGCCAGTGAATTATGGGCTCATTCTACTGTGATACCCCAAAACCATCACTTTTTAGGAATTTGTTTTAGTGGAATAAAATTAACTACTAGGTTCAACGTTTGCCAGTGCATTATCGAAGACAAACAGTGACCGCAAAAACTAATTTAAAAAAACTTTCTTTAGAAATTATTATCGTAATATAAGCACAAAGCAAATGACTTAAAAAATAGATGCACCACAAGCGACCACAAGCGACTAAAAAATTCAAAAAGATTCTCAATTATACCGAACATTTTTCAATAAATTCATGAATACATAATTGAATTACATTAATACAATTATTAAAAAATTCAAAACAATGTCGATGTTTCTAAAGTTCCATCGTAGAATGACCCCCTAAAAAAATACGACCATTCCAAAACTTTCGGCTGGTCTACGCAAAAAAAAAAAAAGTATGAAAAACAATATTTGTCGTTAATATTGTTAAAGATGACCGATCACGCGACACGTTTCAATGAGCCGCGCGCGTATCCGAGAACATTCCCGCGACAAACAAGCCGAAGAAGGGAGATCGGGTTCTACCCTCTCGAGGCTTCTGGATGCCAGCATCGAGCTGAACGGCGTCCGCCGGTTACCGCTCTCCTCGAGGGTCACGGGCTAGAATTTCAGTAATCCAACGCCCTTCCCCTGCCTCTTGTCGTCGACGGGACACGCCTCGTTGTCTCTAGCCGGTGTCGTGGCGAACGACCGAAAAAAAAAAAATATTTATTTATTCGTCGCGAACTGGACTCTCCCGGTCGATGTACTATTGCGCCTCGTCATCGGCCACGAATATTAAACGGCGACTGGGGTCACGGGTAATTCCGTTTGATTGCGTTCAGGGGACTACGAGTGTTCTCCACCTGATTTTTCGTTTTTTGATACCTGGAAGGGGACTGAATCGAGTTCGATTTTAGTAGATGTTGTATCATCTGGTACCGTCGTGGAAAATAATTATTGGCGTGGTAGAGGTGGTGGTTTAATACACACTACGGTCTAAATATGGTATAGTTGAGGTACAGAGACATGTTAGGTGCTTCATAATAGTGTGAAAGCAGGAGTCGAGAAGAAAAGAAGCTTATTTGAACAGTATATTATGAAGCAAAAATGTTTCAAATACATCGGAACATCTTGAAAATCTTTAAGAAGTACAGTAAGTCTTGAAGTAAAAGTGTGACTTGAAAAAAAAATTTCAACTGTGAATTTAATGATCTTCTAATTACGTCATTTGGAATATTTGTTTACGCCGCGTGAATCAGGGCGAGAGGAGTTGCTGACAGTTCGAGTAGCTAAGTTGGTCAAAGTAATCATCCTGTGCTAGCCCATATTTAGACCAACTCTTCTACTTCCGAATTGTCACTTCCTATACTATAAGTAGACTGTGGATTTTGTACAATTTACAGTACACTTGAATATAACAAAATAGTAACCTTCATTCGATAACGTAGATCTCCACGTAGATGGAATGAACACGATTAACCCAAAACATTATTGACGATAAACTACCTAACCCAGACAATTTATTTAACAACCATAATCCGACCTAGAGTCTGTCAAAAAACTAGGCAACTGTCCACACTTTCAATATCAAGTATTTCATACACGTCCAAACAAGTACAGTAAATCCTTGATAAGTGTTCGAAGTATTCTCAGCACCGAATAAGAAATATTTCAATAAATATCATTTCAACAAATCTCATTGACTTCAGAATTCAACGTTACACCAGGAGACCTCTCCTAGTCAATTCTTAAAAACCTTGAAACACTCATCGAGGATTTACTGTATACAGAAAAATTGTAAGAGGCTAGGAACCACGTTCGAGGCCTGTTTCACTGAGATTCGACTGAATTCTTTTCCAGGAGAGCGAGATATACCAGAAGTGTGTGCGACCGCCGCCAAACCGGACGGTGTTCGACAGCGAGAGTCCGCCGCCTTATCGAAGCCAATCGGCGCTGTTAGACGCGCCCGACCGGATAGTCCGTTGCCACAGTGCAGGCAGCTCGTTGCTTAGGGTGTTCCGAAAGTTCCCGAGTCCTGGCAGCTCGACGCCGGCTGTGGTTGTCCCGCCACCTAGAAGGCCGACACTGTCCAGTTATTCCGAGTCCAGTAGCAATCTGAGCAACCTGTCCAGCCTGACGGTGGTGCCGTGCGAGACAGACGAGAGTCAGCAGCAACAGCACCACCAGCAACAACAACAGCAGCAGCACCATCAGCACGTCTGATCCGAGGAGCGGCCGAGAAGGAGAACACTCGAGGCCAGGATCACACCGGGGACAAGAGGGTTGTTCCTCGAGGTCGACGGACGCCGTGGTTGGATCTCGTGGAAACGGCGACGAGACGGCGGCGAAACGGCGGACCAAGCGGAACGACGATACAATGAACAACAAGCCAACGAAGACGAAGCGAACGCTGATAAAAAAGGTGATAAAGACTATGAAGATGGGATAAAGAATAAGGACACTGGAGAATCGTCGTCGTCGTCGTCGTTCTGCCCTCGAGAATCCTCGAGGCGTCGAGGATCCCTCAAGACTGACTCGCAGGAGAAACTTCGACCAGCTGATGGCCTCGTCCCGGAGATCAGCCGTGTGTGTTAGTGTACGCACGGTGAAATCTTGCTGATGGGGTACGGAGAGGCGTACAGGAAGAGAAACGAAAAGAGGACAAAGGAGAAATGAAAGATGATGATCCTCGTGGCCCAGGGTTGGATGGTCCTCGAACGTGTTTCGGGGATGGAGGACACGTCCTCCAGTATTTGGTTGAAGTGGCCCGAGGAGAGACGAAGGAATGATACCACCAGCCGGGGCTGCTTTATTCGGTGTTCGTTGGGTTCGTTCTCCTGGTATAGAACATGGGCTCGTTGTTTCCGCGTCAGAACCGAGCTGATCCGGACCAAGGCCAGAGCCTAGATCTCAGACAATTCCAAAGCAACAGCGGTGCGTGTGTGTGTATAGACGAGAGGAACGAATCAGGCTCGCCGATGCAGAGGGTATCTGGTTAACCGGTAAAACAACAGGGAAGGATCAAAGGCCTACCGAACACGGATAACAGGATCGCGACCAAGATTTTCACGGGACGGTTGTTGTACACCCAACACGAACTTTGCGCGCACCTCGGCGGGATGATCAGGCGGAAGACACCGCGCGAATGGAGGCTTGTCGAAGTGTGTTTCGGCGACTAACGTGTCCTCCGGACTTTTTTTTTTTCAATAATATCATCGAGTGTGGGATGTTTGTTTCTCTGCGACAAAAGACTTAGTAAATTATTTATTGCCGATATTCGCGGGACCTGCGCTCTATCGACGCGGCGAGAGCGAGAAGCAGGGGGTCGGAAGAGAGAGAGAGAGAGAGAGTGAGAGAAACGAAAGGAGTGCGAGGGGGTCCATTGGGGGGTCCCGCGCGATCAGGACGCCCTCTGGGTCCCGCGTTCGAGAGTAAATGACGAATGTGGTGTGTGTTGTATGCGTGCGCGATCGTGAATGATGGGACACTGGGAGAAGCTCCGACCGAACGAAAAAAGGGAAAGGAAACGAGAATGAGAGGGAACCCGGGGAAATTATTGTAGGACAAAGAGAGGTGGCCACGGTCGGAAAAGCGTCAGGGGATATTAAGACGGGGGATTTTGTTGCCGCGTGTATGACTGACTACTGCTGTGTATGTATGTGTGATGTACGCGAGAAAGGGAGAATCAGAGGAAAAGTAGTGCCAAGAGAGCGTTAAGAAGGAAAAAAAGAAGCAAGTGGGAAAACTCTGTACATATTAGGTTAGGTAGTTCAATATCAATATAATTATTACGACTAAAAATGATATGCTATATACTGATTAAAAGTAATACCTTACACCACGCATAAACACGAGTTGACGGGCCCCCGGTGAACCGGTTGTCTCAGTGGACGCGTGGCGACCTCGCGGAAAAGGGAATCGATGCTCCTTCGTCTGGGAGAACCTTTCGCCTCGGCCCCCGTGTCCCGCCCACCCGCGAAAAATTCAGCGACACGAGGAATTTACGTATCGTTAGAGATTAAACTGGACTGATTTATCGTGTTCGCGGCGGGGTAACGTCGTTATTTTCTTTTGAGTAGCACTGGTGAGGGAATAGTTACGGATAATCGTTCTTAAAAAAATTAACCATGTTTGTAGAACTGCGATGTGAGTTTAGATTCAAACTTTGGAAGACTATTTTGTGACCCATCGTCTTTTTTGACCCGATAAATAGTGTAAATTCAGTTGTCTGTACAAGAGAATGGTGAACATAACGCAGAGTCTGATAAGGTTTGGAATCACGAATTAAAGATTGAAAAAAAAAGTAACATTTCAATTTTTATAATACAATAATTAGACTGCGGAAGTTTATGCGCATTCACAATTGAGGGGCTCTGTGGAAGAGGGGCACAACACTATAAATTTACACAACTACTTTTAGGAAAATTAAGGTTAGAGCTCATTGATGGTACAGAAAGCTAAAAATTTCCACTGAGCCCCTCAATTTTCAACAGTAATATCTAAAAATTAAAATTTGACACAATTTTTCATTCCGCACTAGAGTCTTTTCTACATGAATACAATGAAACTTTATTAAAACCTTCTTTTGCTTTTCCATGTACATAAATGCACAAACATCCGCAGTCTAACAATAATACTTCTTGAATGAGTATACACTCGAAGAACAATTACTTAATCACTCGTTAACGGTTTAAAGGTCAGAATTCTTCTATACTGCTACCTTTCACTATGCATTATTCGAACAAAATTGTGCTCAACTGTGACTAATCGTACGTCAACGATTGTTTAGCTCTATCAACAATGATGTAGACCACTTAATTATTAACAATCCATAAAAATAGAAGAAATTATTACCTTCAGTTGCGTCACAGTTTCCCGTCACTTGTACAAACACAGAACGACTTTTCGGAGCTGGTACCTACGTGTGTCGTGCTATTAGGAAACGACGTTACCACCCTGTAAACCTAGTGTATTAAGCGAGAAGGAGAGTTGATCGGGCGAGATTGGCATTCACGTTTTAGTGATTGGTATTTAGTCGACGAATTATAGTATTCGAGAATAACGACGAAGGTATATCGATTCTTCGAGACCGAAAGTCGCGAGGAGCCGCGCGTCCCGTACCGTGTTCTCCGACGACTCTCACAATGTCTGATTATAACGCTACTTTATTATTATTCAGATAGATAAGGCTTCAGTTTTTTGACGAAATAGGACGAGATCTGCCTTGACGACGAACCGAGATTCGACCGCTGACACTTGCGTGTTCGTTCCGCCGTTTTTCGTATCGAATTGAAAATGTTCCTGTTGGGTTATCGTTCGGGATTCTCGCGGATTTCCGTGCTCGATTAGGTATACCGGCGAGTATTCATTGTATGCATTGAAAAAAAGGAAGGAATCACTGTTAACCATATAATTTCCATTGGTCTGCGACAGATCTACGGTATTTTCACCAGACAAAGACACGATTGAAAAATTATCGGTACACTCGGTAGCAATGATACACCGCTTATATACAGAACTTTTTAATGTTCGACTATTTTGCGATAATATAAAAAGTGATTAAACACATTGAACTATTGATATTAACCTCTTGGCCGACAGTCTATCTCTCACGACCACGCCAGCCAGAGGTCACTTTATTGTTAATAATCTGCCTGAAAAATATTTATTGAATTCATCACGGGTCTGACTTGTTGTTAAGAGGCAATGGATGAAATAAATTCATCTTTATAGAAAGAAAAATTTTAAATGTTTATTTATTCTGTGAAAGTGTTCATTCGTCTCGGTTTTAATGAAACCCAACCTGTAACATAGATTTGTACGACACATGTAACATGTGTGAAAAAAATTATCTCTATTACATCTCATTTTCTGATGTTTATCGATCTGTTGTTAATGGTCATTATACAAATCTCTCGATCGAACGATAATCGGAGCAATCGATCGCGTCGACTTCGGTTCTCGAGCTCGGGACAGAACGAAACTACTGAAGTATCTCATGAGAAGTCACCAATTATTGTAATCCTTAAAACTGTAAGAACGAAGGGGTAAAAATTGCAAAGAAATTACCGACCGAGGTTACACTCTTGGCCCGTGGGTACAGGTGTCGCCGCGGTAAGCCTAAAATGTAACGAATGATCTCGAAAAAGAAACTAAACAAACACATACAGGCATCCATGGAATCTTCTATTCAGCAAAAAAAATAAAATAAAATAAATAAATAAATAAATCGTTCGTAATTTCGACTTTCCAGAAATTCCGTGATATTTTAAGATTCTATGTCACCTGGCGACCGTGCACACCTGACACCAGCCAAGAGGACCGGCGATGAACCAACATTTGGCGTCGAATACGCGTAACAAAACGAACCAACCTAATGCCGATGAAACAGTAAACGAAACCAAGCCACGATATATATATACATGTATACACATACATCATCAACATACACGTGTATGTACGTGTATATATACATGTATATGCATAGAGCAAAATCAGATTCCATCGACAAATGTCCGAGCAGTTCTACACAGATACACATACGCGCCACCGTTTCTCTCAGCGACACGTAGCTGAGGAGTGTGCATTAATCGATCCCAATTTGTTCCATCGTTGAAAATGTGTTCACGCGCATGCAATGTTAGGTGATGAAGGAAAAGAAATTTAATCGTAATTCTCTATATAAAGAAACGAAGCAAGGAAAAATAAAACGAAAGGAAAGAAACACGTGTAAAGACGAAATGAAACGAGACGGGAAGAACGAACAATATATAGCGGACCGCGACGAGAATAATTACGGTCCCTCGCCATCGAACGAAAGTGTAATCGATGAGAGAGAGATAGGATGCAAGCGACAGACTGTGTGTGACTGTGAGAGCGTGAGAGTGAAACAAAAAAAAAAAAAAAACAGATACGCTAAATCCAATGGGTCTTGTGCAAGCCTCGGTTAAATTAAAGCTGTTATCGACTTAGATTAAATTTGAAACCGCCCAGCAGGCTCTGGAACCTCGGAAGACTTAGTTTTGGGGTTCGTCATTCTGCATTATCATCGGAGATATTATACGGTACTACCTCGTCGCTTGGTCCATGTTTGTATATCCCCCATTTATTTTGGGGAAATGATCTAGACCAGTGTTGTGCAACGATGAACTTCTTTAAAGACTTTGTACAAGGATATATACTACAGACTCTAGGGGAATAGAATGGATGCAGTAAAGACAGGTTAGGGGAATTACCGTTGGGTACATTGAGAAGGATTCCCTAGTCTTTGGAGGTTATGTCAAACACTACTGGTCCAGGTCAAAATCTAGACATAATGATCGACGAATGGTGACTTAGAAATGTGGCTTGTTGTTTGTCTTAACATAAAACAGTTCCTGCCCAGTAACGAAGCCTTTCACGTGACTATTTTCCCCCAGCATGTGGTCCACAATCATTCGTTACTCCTGTGCAAATTCGCAGGAATAGAATTGTAGAGGAACGTCGTATTGATGATAGAAAAGAATTCCTAAAATACTGTTCGGGGGAAAACTCTCTATTGGCTTTGTTGAGGGTTTAAACTGTAAAGCTGAAGTCTTATTTCTAGTTAAAGAGATCACACGTAGGGAAAACACTGCGATGCATGGACAGAGTGGGTATAAAACGAGGTAGTGCTGTTACTTAGAGATTCGTTGACTCCGGAGCTAGTGGGCGGGGTCTGGTACGAGCGAGGAGATTCGATCATTTGTGGCCTTTCGGTGATAAAATCAGCAGCTATCGGGTTCGGAACGGGGCCGTTTTGCCTGGTCTGGGTAGAGACACGTTCCCCCCCTTGTGTTCGCGACGTTTTCTAAAAGCGTAGTTCGACTCAAACGAACGGCTTAGCTCGTTGGATCGGTTACTCGAAACGCTGACGCTTGGGGCAGCTCGACTACCAATTTGGAGGCACTACGAATATTGAGTGAGAAATTTTTATACGGTGTCACTTTGATACCCTTTCTTACTGGATATCTGGGTGATGCTCCTTTTTTTTAAATAATGCAATGAGGAAGATTTTGGCGACACATTCATAGTGTACTGATTTAGAGATTTGATCCTCAACTGAAGGACTCTTAAAATCTTAAGAATCGATGAAGATCATTGTACGATGTAATAAATGGAATGAAATACAATATAACATTGATTTCGTTTTATTTTTTACTCGAAGGAATTATGGATTGAATATAAATTCAAAGATTGATTTGAAGTTTTTATTAAGATCGTCTGGCTATCTATAGAGTCTAGTGATGAATTAGATTTTCTGTGAATTTGATCCATTTCGAACTAAACGTACATTGTGAAATGTGGTGATCACTTGGAGGTTAGTTCCCTAAATGAATTTAACTTAAACGAAAGATCCACCTCCAATGTTCCTCGTGAATAAATGCTTCCTCCTAGTAGAATGTCTCCGAAAATGTATTAAAAAAAATGCTTCCTCGAGCGTCAGATCGAACGAAAGCCCGTTTGTCTTGTCCTCGTCGTTCGTACGTCATCACACGGAAGCGTAAGTTGTCCAGGTTGATCACTCGTCGTCGACGAACTGAAACGATATATAACAAAGTTAACATAAAAAAAAAAAAAATATCGGGTGATTGGACTCGTCGATCAACCGGGCCTGCTTCCGGTCCATCTAGTCATGCTGAGCCGTGCGTGTCCCGTCGGTGGATTAATTAGATCATCAGTCGTTTTCTGATCGACGGTCGGTTTAGATATCCATCCAACGGATCCTCTGTACGTGATTGTGATTTCACACGAGGTGTTCCAAAATTGCGGATTGGCCGCTCGAAACAAAAAAAAGAAAAAAAAAAAAAGAAAGAAACAAAAAGCCAACCAAAATTCGGCTGGTACTCTCTTGGGGGGGCTTTCTCTCGATACGCGGTGATTATTCTAATCGTAACGTCGATAAGATTGGTGTGTCTAGTCCGCCACGACGAGGGGATCCGATATCGGAGTATATAATATGACTTCCTGTCTGCCTCGACCACCCCCGACGAATCGTTTTTAGCTAATCGAGGAGGCAGCAGGACGAAAACTAGCCTAGCCCATTCGGATCTCGTTCGTCCTGGAGTATAAATCATTCTTTTTTTCTTTTTTTTTTTTTTTTTTGTAATTTACGTTATTAGGTGAACCGAAAAATACATCGGTGGGGGGGGAAGGGGGATGAAAAAAACGGATCAATGCACAGACCCGCAGACTGATATGGATGCTAATCTGAGAATCAAAAAGTTTAGGGACACGATTGTTTTTACCGAGCGCGCCTTTTTGGTATATGCCTATTGGTGAGCATCCCTCTTGCGGGGGGTGGCTGAATTATCCAGTGTGGATCGACTACCAAACAGAGCGGGGGAAGAAGGATGATTGGTGAAGCGTGTGCGTGAATCGAGAGAATGGGCAAACGATATTGCGAAAGATCGACGGAAAGAGAATATTGGAAGAGACGTAAAGAGAGAGGGAGAATGGAAAACACTAGGCAAACGGGTGTGTGAGATTCGAGGTCGAATAGTCATCGTTTACGTTGTCGCGTCGTGTTGTACGGTCAGGGGAGTGACGGAAAATGGGAATGAATAATAATAATGAAAAGAAAAGAACACGAAGAAATCGGGGAAACTTTGTTTTTTTTTTTTTCAAGGTAATCGATCGATGTTGTAGGAACCAGTGTCATTTAAAGTAGTAGGTCGCTTCTACCAAAAGGAAAGTCATCTCGACGGACGAGCAAAAATAGTTTCACGTGGATCCGAAGTGTCGTGCCAGTCGCGTGGGTGCGCTCGAAACGGCGCGAGATTTAAGTAAAAAAAATAAAAAAACGTAATTACAGAATAAGGGTATATAGCGCGGGCCGGCACGAGTTCCTCGAACTCGCTGCGCTCCTTTCTTGTGACATTTTCATTTTTCTTTTTTTTTTTTGGTTCGTTCGTTTCATCGAAGGATCTCGAGCTCTTCGAGTGTGCCGAAGACACGCGCGAAAGTGAAAACGGTTTTTTATACAGTAGAATTGTACCAATTGTACCATATAGGAAATGAAAAGGCGAGAAAAAAAAAACCTAAGGAATAAATAAATGATGTTCGTTGTTCACTGCTCTGGCTTGCTAGAAAACAGCAAAGTTGAGAAATAACTCTCGGGCCTCTCGGTGGCTGTTCGGACCAGGAGAGGCGGCGCGGAAATCGAGGAGAAAAAAAAAACGACTGCTGACCAATGGAAACGAAACGAGCGTAATTTAATTCGGACGAACTTGCTCCGGACAGTCCCCTTCGTGCCCCCTCCGGTATGAATCGGCAACATTTCGACATTGCAAGATTATTGGTGTACTTATCACGCAGTTTTCTACAAAATAAAGAAAACGATTTTGAAAAAAAAAGGTGACTGACGAAGAATTCATTCATGGCACCTATCTCTTCACCAAGATCCCTACCTCCTGAAACAGTATTATGTAATAATAAGTATAGTAATTACCTTTGATGATAAAAGACCAGGAGTCGAAAAAAAACCTTATTTCATCAATTACAGGTTCTATGAAATCAAAAATAAAGTTTCCATTTGCTGGTTCTGTAAACATTGTATCCTATTAAATCACAGGTAAACCACGATTTAAATTGTTTATCATTAAACAAATTTCTGTTTAATTCTAGACGAATCGTAATTACAAGTAATATTCGTTTCTCTTGTATTTTAAATTCATTTCGGTCTAAGACATCTTAAAGTTAACGTTATTAGTAGACTGTGCATTTTTAGGAAGATACAATATTAATTTGTTTTTGACTTATAGCGTAGTAATGTAAGAACATTACTTTAAATTTAAGAGAATAAAGATCAATTGCTATTTGTTTTACAAATCGTATACTTAATTATGTTATCACGAATGAGATGTAGAATAGACCCAACATCCAGTGTAATTTTTTGTTATCTTGTGGGGCTCTAGAGCCCCTTTACCATTTTAGTGTCAATACCCGACGTTACCGACACAGCATGAACTCTGAGACAGTAGACGTTCGATAATTGTCGGATCGTTAATTGTTCACTGGGAACACCCCACTCTGTCGCCCAACACATCCAGGACGCAATATATACGGTGTCCCGTTTAACTCGTATACTATTCATTACAGAAAGAGCGGTGCGTGCTGTGCAGTGTATATATATTATTGTCTTAACCCTCATCCGTCCCTCATTTTCCCAATTTAATTTATTCCTCAGTGTCAAATAGACCCAGTGGTAAAAATTAATACAATAAAGTGATAAATAGTTAAATTTTCAAATTCTTTAAGGCAAAAATCACAAAGCCTCAGCTAAATTTAACTACACATGAAAAAATGACATCATTTCTTAGAAGAAAACTGTGTTAAATTGATACAAGGGACGGATGAGGGTTAATAAAATGCTTCAATGTTTTTAGATATTTTTAGTTATAATCAACTACATATCGTGTCATGCTTAAATCATATTCAATATCAGTAGTTATTATTTATGTAAAGTCTCTGTCGAATAGAATATTATTGACTATCGCGAGTGGATCGGTCAACTCGCAAACAGCAGTTGAAAGTTCGCAGTCTCTTTTTATTATTCGATTTATTCTCAATTTATTAATCGATTTGTCTAACTGAATTTTACTAACTATGTTTTTTTTCCAATCAGTTATTTCATCGAAAGAAGACATTCATCAACGTCTACATCCTCAAGCCTTCTGAGTTACATACACAGTTCTGAGCTACACCATATACACCGCACACCGCACTTTCTGTAATGAATATAAATGAATAGTATGCGTGTTAAACGTGACACCGTATGTATTGCATCCGGGACGTGTTGGGCAACAGTGAGAAATATGTGTAAGCGAGATGTGTTTCCAGTGATCAATTAACGATTCGACAATTATCGAGCGTCTACTGTCCATATTATACTGTTTTATCGGTCAATGTAACTATCAACATGTTTTATTAAACACTTATAAGATGGCGCTATCTGAACTACTCCACCGATATTGTAATTAATAAGAACACTTTAATTCAGTGATGGGCAACGGGGGCACGCACGGGCAAGTAACGGGCAGCCGCGGGCTCCTGTGGACGCGATGCGACGCAGGACACAATCACGATTCACGAGGTGTGATTTACGATATATTTGTGTGTGAAGGAAATGATAGATACGTGCTCTCATTCACACATTTCACCCACCACTGCCATATGCCCGCACGCTGAGTTGCCCATCACTGCTTTAATTAAATAATATTGTAAATTACTGTGATACAGGATACATCAAGATAGTTTAATTATAATATTACCGTGAATTTTATTTATGTTAGTGAATGTAAACCAACTATACAACAATCAGAAATAATTTTAAACGTTTATGAATACTCGTTTCAATTTACACGTTCAGGATTGCTGGACAAAGTGCAAGATACGAATTTTAGAAACCACTAGTAAACAATTAGCGACTGCTGCAACTTCCATCTCCAAGTGAAGTTCCTCCAGTCTCCGCGATTCCAAGTAACTTTTTAAATACTATTTCTCGAAACAGCCGGACTTGCGAAAGCAACATAAAGTGAAGCTATTTATACGGAACCAAATATAAGTAATCTAAACCGTTTACGTGGCTAAATTTAACGTCACGTTCATTCAACAGCCACCAATACCGTGGCGTTAAATCGAACAAGACGAACGAACGGTATACCTGAAGTGAAAAATTTAATTCCACCCCGTGGGCGGTGTCAAGCGAACAAACCGTCATTTCAAAGTTTATGGTTTCCTTGAATTGAACCGTGAACGAAAAAAGTATCCTCAAAATTTAATTAGCTGCTGCAGAACTTGGAGCTTATTTCTGTTTCCGAAGAGCAATTCAAGTAATTCTAGAAGAAAATTAAAGTTCAAGCAAGGATCTGAAGTTCGAATCATAGCTTCTTAAATTAAGATCGTCAGGACATTCAAGAAAACATCAATCCATATTAAACCAAATGAATAAAATAATTTTATTAATTCTATACTTACTATTAAAAATTATATATCACTTTGGTAACCAGTTTGTAGTGAATTAATTTTCATAAATCAAACGAAATGATCTATAAACCAGAAAATGTGTTAATCCTAGATAAAACTGGATTATACATCAAGGAGAATCTGAATTTCCTCTATGTGTTATAAATAGACTGCAGATTTTATACATTTATAGCCTATAGGGGTCTGTAAAATACAGTAAAACACAGAAATTTCACCACATCCAATGAGTTTTCTAGTTTATTCTGAGCCCAATATGATACTTAAGAAAGGAATGTAATCCCTAATTTGATTTTCTCTGTATAAATTACTATAGAAAATATCATTTTGCATAAAAATCCGCAGTCTAGTTATAAATCATCGAAAGCCTTCGGCTTCGTGAACACCCCATGATTAATACCTGTATTAGACTGGTCACTTTATTTGTACGAACTTCCATTAACTTCGAATTTCATGACGTAGTGCGGAAGTTTGTACCACGATTAAGTTCCTTTCAATTCAACGGATTCAAGAAACGAACGGCTAGACCACGAATCATCACGGACTGTTCACGCGGCTACGCCAAATTTGGCCCGATAAACACGCGCGCAAAAATACTGCTGTGAAATATAATACGCGGCGAATGTAATGACCATCGTTGGCCCTCTGAATTTCCTCCGTTCAATGACTCCATTAGAATTCGATCGAGCAGAAGAAAGTACAGATTGAAGGTAAATTATTATATATTTACAATAGGATAACAGATGTTCGAATATTAGGGTGTTCGGATACAGGAGGTTCTACTGTATTTATGAATTGTAGTGTACATACTGTGTCCTGTTTACTACGAATTGCAGTAATAAATTATTTTCTTCGATCATTTAAATTATTTTAAAAGTCTCAGACACAAAATTTTAGTACTCAAATTTCCCGCCAGGTGTCTGACAACTGAACGTGTTCAATTTCTTTTGGGCAATGTTGATTTTTTGTGTCAATACTTTTCTTGAAAACTAGGGATGGGTTTTTCGAAACCACTCGAAACTCGATGTTCTGTTTAACTATGGTTCCTGAAGATTTATGCAAAACTGTTCTTCTGGTCTTAAAACAAAGTATTCCTCTTACAAAACAAAATCAGGACTTTAAATTTCGAGAGTTTCAACTTTCGAAAATTTAAAAATTAAGTTCCAACGCACACAATAGTATTCTTAGTTATATACAACAGTATTATTTAGTGGTAGTAAAAAATAGGAACTGTTAAACTATCCATAGTTAGTGTTAAAAAAGAGGGTAAGTAAATATATTGCGATGTTCTGTTCAACTATGGTCCCTAAAGATTTACAAAACAAAATCATCACTTCAAATTTCGAGAATTTAAAAATTAAGTTCCAACCCACACAATAGTATTCTTAGTTATATACAACAGTATTATTTAGTGGTAGTAAAAAATAGGAACTGTTAAACTATCCATAGTTAGTGTTAAAAAAGAGGGTAAGTAAATATATTGCGATGTTCTGTTCAACTATGGTCCCTAAAGATTTACAAAACAAAATCATCACTTCAAATTTCGAGAATTTAAAAATTAGGTTCCAACCCACCCTTAATAAAAAGCAAAACACCTCCATCCCCAATCGCCACCATGTCTCACAATTTCATAAAAAGAATCCTTGATATTCTCCCAAGAAATGGCCCAATCCAGATTCGACGATTCCCAGCCAGAAATTCCCGAAAACTGACATCTACGGGTCGGTTTGCGAACAGCCATAATGTTTCTCGCGATAAGAATCGCCGCCGGATGTTGGTAGCAGCGCAAAACGCGGGAGATGCTTTCGGGGAGGGTGGGGGGAGGGCAATGTCCTAAAAGCGATTTGGGCGCGGTTCTCCGAGCTTAATGAATACACGGCGATGGGTGGCGGCTTAACGAAAGTGACGCAAAAGGGAGGAAGTGGAAGAAGTCGCGCTGCGTGGCGTGGTCGAGGGCGGGTGGCGTCGTTTAAATTTGGAGCGGCGCGCGCTCGGAAATAGACGTCTACTTTCCCCCTTTCTTACCTTGCTGATCCCCTGCCCTCCGTTCCGATTCGATCCGTGGACCACGCACCGAGCGTCCCCTTTAACGAAGACCACCGGAAGTGACGCTTCTCTGCTAGGCGGAAACGGAGTGGCTGAAACAGATGAACAGCAAAATTGTGTGATTAACTACAAAAAAACGTGTATTTATTTTCATCGGATCGATAAACATGACAAACGTTTGATAATATAGAAATTTAAAAATGAACCAGTAACTTCACTTTTATATTGTAATGCAAGTTGTAAAAGATTTGAGAAAATGCATTGTTGTAAGATTTTAATTATCGTTGTAAGAGTGTATTAACCAGTCATTTTGACTGCTTTGGTAGTTCTAGTGTTAATCGAGGAAGATGCGTTTGATGGTTGAATAGAAGAGTATTTATGATTGAAGGATTTTATTTCTTTTTCGTGGTTTAGTTGATTAATGAAGACGAAGAGTATTGATGGAATTGTGAATTGGAGCTCGTGGTATACACGATCCTTGGCAAATGTTTTAGTGGTTTTGTGATAATAACAGATTTTGGTGATCAGACAAGAAATTTACAGCATGGTTAACGATCTACAGTCTCTCATGAAAGTCTTCGTACAATCTATAAAGATAAAGGCCACTTTTGTGGGATGGATAATTCCTTTTTTTTATCTATATGTTAAAATATTCCTACAAACTTATTAGTTTTTCATAAAATAGTTAATATCACCTGATATGTTAATAAATAAACATGATATTACACGAAGTTATTGTTTATATTAATCGAAATGGTCTTTCTATGGGGTGTACGAAAACTCTTGTGGGTGATTGTATGTTCTGGTTCATTCGAAAAAGAAAATTGATCGATCTTTAAGATTCTTAACCTTTTGATGGATACGTGTTCGTTTAATTTTTCTTTCATTCAAGCATTATTACAAAGATATAATGAATATTATTGTGAATAGACATTACTTGAAAATTCCGAAACAACAAACCTACCAATTGACTGTCATTAATATTCACAAATATATTTTTAATAGATGCAGCTGACAAAATAGTCTTAATAATTGGTCACTGAAGAGAGAATTTTTTTACTCTCCTGGGAAAAAGGATAAATTGACAAATTGTTATAAAGTAGTGAGACAGAGACCACAATCAATTTTAGTCCATGAATGTTGAATTCAAGGCAGATCTTGATCCCTAGATACAACATGATGATCGTATTTTCAGAAAACCCAGCAATCAACGTAAATTAGTGCGACGATTTCTCTGATACAATAATTCCATGACAGTTAGCGACAGCATGAAATCGTGTGGCGATGTCTGTCAACGTATTGGACGTTACCACTTGGTGGTCTGCTGACAGCCATCGTTACCCGAGAAAAGCGACGATCTGAGAACATTGACACTTTAAACTGGCAATAAGTCATTTAAAAATGAACCTTCCTCGACGAACATTCTTAAAGAATTTTCCTGAAGTATCTTCGAAGGATTTTTATAAATCGTCCCGTAAGACATTTAGTATAATAATAATTGTTTCCAGAGAAACCATCACGTTTAACCTCCTTGGCTTACGATTCCTTTGACGACTGCACTCCCAAGAATTACTTTATCGTTAATAATTTCCCAGATACAAAAGGAATTATATTCTTATAGTAAGTAACATTTACTTCAAATCTTAAATATTAATACCAGCGAAACGAGTATTCCACTTCGACTTAACGAAAACTAATCATACGAATTTTTATCGAATGCAATTTCGAATCATCATCACGTGTGTGACTCGATATTATAAAACAAGGGATAAACAAAAAATAGATCACGTTTATACGAAGATTTAGTGAAGGCATATTATCAATAGTGATAGTATTAATGTAAAACAAATTAGTTGCAATAAACATAAGAAACAAAATTAGTTTGGGATTATTTTTATGGTAACTTTCAAGAGTTCATAATTTGTGCGTGAAAATTACACAGAAAGAGTGAAGAGTTACGATTAATTAAACTATCTGAGACTTTCACAGTTTCAGAAGTCTTCCAAAGTGTTTACTTATTGTTAGACAGAAAAATTTGTTTCAGCAATCGAAGGATTAAATAACTGAATAATAAATTGAAAGCTTTACTAACTTATTATAGAATCGTCGTTTTTATATTTTATAGGTTCTTTCGTCAGGTTCCAGACAAGAAATAGATCACGATTTCTCACTTCCTCGTTTTTTCATTGCAAAAGAAACATGTTTGTTTTTTTTCTTTTCATATTATTAATGTTCAAATTGAATGTGTGCTAATTACGAATTTATAATACATAATTAGCTTTCTAAATTTTAACTATTATTTTTTTACTGTCAAACAGAAAATGATTCGCCTCGGTCTATCCTGTGCGTTTAAAAAAGAACTATGATCCAAGACATAGTAGGATCTTGTTAACCTATCTGATTTATTTGCAGACGTCGGTCGAATCTCCTTGAGCCTCTTCAGACACGAAGTACGATTTCAAGTAGAGGAGAGCAGAGTAGATCAAACGGATTTCTGCGTCTGATAGTAAACGTTCCCCGGGTATCGATCAACAAATCGACCACACTGTAACATTTCTTTCAGTTCAATTCTTCTTTTCCCGCCAGAATACTCGAATCGATCGAAGAAAACCTTTGATCGTTGTTTACTCTATGAATTCTGTTAATTGTTGAGACTAGAAAGACCTCTGCAAGCTACCGAAAGGAACAAAACCATGTGGCGGACGTCCAGTTGCATGGGCGTAGCCAAGGGGGGCAGAAAAAACTGGCTTCTGGACGGAAAAAAGTAGCTTTTACCCCACCCTACAAGAAAAAAATTGGATTTTGCTCCCCACCCTTCACAGAGTTACAAAATTTTTGCGTAACATTTAATATGAACAAAATTGGGTCCCCTCCCCTCCGTTCCCAGAGCTTCCAAATTTTTGCGTAATATTTAATATGAAAAAATTGGGTCCCCTCCCCTCCGTTCCCAGATTTACAAAATTTTTGCGTACTATTTAATATGAAAAAAATTAGGTCCCCTCCTCTCTTATCCCAGATTTACAAAATTTGTGCATAATATTTAATATGAAAAAAATTAGGTCCCCTCCTCTCTTATCCCAGATTTACAAAATTTGTGCGTAATATTTAATATGAAAAAAATTGGGTCCCCTCCTCTACGTTCCCAGATTTACAAAATTTTTGCGTAATATTTAATATGAAAAAAATTGCCCCCGCTCCCAGAGTTACAAAATTTTTGCGTAATATTTATTATGAAAATGGGTCCCCTCCCTTCCGTTCCCAGAGTTACCAAATTTTTGCGTAATATTTAATATGAAAAAAATTGGGTCCCCTCCCGTGCGTTCCTAGTGTTACAAAATTTTTGCGTAATATTTTACATGAAAAAAATTGCCCCCCGCTCCCAGAGTTACAAAATTTTTGCGTAATATTTAATATTGCAGTATAATCTGAAACACGACCAATATTAACAAAACGCATACAATTTCAACGATTTATGACTTTAAAAATAAAATAAAGTCTGTCTGGCTACATACAGCCTTTTTCACTGTGGCAGTCGATGTGTTAATTTTTTTTTTCGTCCCCTGACTGATAACCTGGCTACGCCCATGTCCAGTTGGATAACTCTAGAAATCTGATATATACTCGATTCTTGTTGTTTTCCGTGAATTCTACCCTGGAAAAAGTCGTGTGTATTTCGAATCGAAAGAGCGTGTCACCGATCCCCCAGAGGCCAGATGGTTCGATCAATCGGAAGTCGTAAACCGGGACGAAACGGCCGCGAGTGGTTTGTTTTTCCGGGGCGGCATCCAGCCACGGATTTATGCATTCGTATAATTGGCCAGATGGCTTCTCCAGTTTTATTTCGGTGTCACTAAAATATTACGGTATCCGCTTCCCCGTGTCATTCCACGTCTATTTTCGAACGTCTCGGAGAAGTTTCTAGGGGGCGTTCCAAGCTCCCTTCGTCGTTCCATCCACGGTGAAACCTTTGCTTTCTTCGTCGTTCTCTATGATGTTCTCTATGATGTCTCCATTGAGAAGATCCGTCGTCATCGGGCCAACCATTTGCAATTGTCAGCGAGAAGAGGATTGAGTAGTCGCTAATGGGAGGATCGAGTGGATCTTGTTGGATCCTCGAGTGATCTCGTGGATGAAATTAACGTGCTTAGAGATCGAAGAATCCTTGGGAGTCTTTGATCGATTTGATAATCATTCCTCAAGAGGAAAATAAAATCGTAGATCTGGTTGATGAAAATTTTCGAATTCTTGAAAATTGTTCTAACGACGACGTGGTTGAGAGTGATTGATTGATTCTCGAGCAAATTCAACGCTTGAGAATTCCGCGCAACGCATTGATGCATCACGACACACGATTAATCAGCGACGGACGCTTTTGGCATTCTTGTGCACCTCGTCTGAAATACTGAGCATTGTTCTCCTTGGGTTACTTGTTAATGGTGGACGGAATTGAACCGGTAAAGTGACAGTGGACGCAATGACGGAACAGTTAACAGCGGCCAGACGAAATGACAATTGAAATACGTCTTTGTTTTCATAATATTTAGCTTTACGGAGAATACAATGGACCCTGGATGCACGCCAAGGCACGCTTTTGTATTGAAAAATACACGCGAAATCGTGGAGTCGAACTGTGAGCTGCTAATATGCTTTTGATCTGTAAATATGCGGTAATTTTGACTCAGTCCGTGTAACTTTGTTACAAAGTTAGAAAATAGTTACTTCCAGAACTATTTTCAGTAGAAGAAATACTTTTTTACGTAAAGATCAAGTTAATTTAACAATTTGTAGAACTGCAAAATCGAAAATTATTATTTTATGATTTTGGGACAAAGTTACCCTGATTGAGTCAAAGTTACCCTAACTTACAGTACCTGAAAACATTGCTGTAGTACCTGACAGAATATATAACACGTGTAACGAGCGTGATCGAGAATATAGTACAGACTCTGTAAATTGTATTACACTGATGTCTCATATGTTAATAGATAAATCTTCCAGGAAAAGTACCTAACGGCAATTTTAATAATCTGGTACCTAGCAGGCACATAGTACCTGATTAAACATGGTGTTCCTATAATTTTGTAATAGCAAATTTATAAAGATATGTGGTCTGAATTACATTCTTTGTAAGCATTGATGTCATAGTAATATTGTACCTGATTAGGTACCGCACAAGTATAATATGAACGACGAAGAATGTATGTACATTGAATGATATAGTAACTACACAGGTGTTTTTTGAGAAACACTGGTAGTACACAGTACCTGAATACGATTACGTTGCATTCAATTTAGTACCTGATTAAGTTCATAACACACCTGGAACACCTGCTCTAAAACATGGCATGTTTAGTACTGTACTAAATTAGTTAATACTTCATAGACAATCAGGTTAAATGGCTTCACATGTTCTAGCAATCACCTAGTACCCGAATTTATTGATAATAATGCACCTGGAAACCCAGGTACTTTATGCATATCTGGTATATTTAAAGATTCAGGTGTCTTAATATTTAGAATGACATATCCCATAACCCAAGAACTATTAGAATAGTACATCCAAGTAACTAGGTACCCTAGGATTCAGAATGGGATATTTGAAAATCCAGGTACCTTGGTGTCTCCAATACTATATTCAAATACTAAGTACGACAATATTTCGAACGGAACATACAGAAGCTCAGACAACTTAACACTTCGAATGGTACATACAAAGACTCAAGGACCTGCGTATTCAGAACAAAATATCTAAAAATCCAGATACCCAAATAAACACCAAAAACACCACGTACCTAAATATTCAAATACCTCAGCGTCTAGAATACTCCATCTACACAATCAGATGCCTTAATACTCCAAATTTAAATAATCTTCACATAATTCCAGCACAATTAACAACATAGTACCTGAAACATCTAAATACCCGTTTAAATACGATTCCACTCCAATCGAAATGATTCTTTTTTCCCTGACAACACGACCAAGATTGGCGGCTGCGGTCGCCTATTAATATCGAATGGGGGGAGGGGGGTATATTTCAATTAATCCAAATAAATCGGCACGCGACGCGTCGCCGCTGGGGCGAGCGCGTGCGTGAACACAGGAGGAAAGAAGAAAAAAGACGTTCGTCGTGGGCGCTTGCGCGAGGGGCGTCGCGACGACCGCCGACGCCTTCTTGAATGAAACCGTCGCAGTCAGTTCGCATCAAGGCGTCCACCCTCGCTTTTCACATTCACGGATTTTGTAATCGTCCGCTACGACGAGACACGTTCCAGTGATATTCGAACGGGGTGATAAATCGATTCCATCGTGCAACCACAAAGTAGGCGAATCGTCAGGTACGTTCCACGGCACTCCCGGCCTCCAGAAGCAACAGTTTGCTCGCTAGGACTTTCAAACTTTAAGTTTCGCAACTGCTGTGACGATCGCGTCGTTCCGAGGATCCATCGAGATCCTCCGTGATCTTTTAGAATCGAAACTCGCGTAATGGAATGAATCTTTTTGTCAGTGATTTAGAAACAGAAAGATTTTATGGATTCCTTATTCGAATTTTAATTTTTCTACCTGAAATGACAAATCGTTTCTCAGTTACTATTCTCACGAAATTGGTGCATGAATCCCACTGGAATTTTATTTTTGGTATTTCATCTTGCGATGCAGGGACTATTAAAATACATTCGTTTAACCACTTGCCTTACAATTTTTTTGAGGACTGCAATTGCCAGAATAATTTTATCGGTAATGATTCTCGCGGAACCGGAAGTTATTCTATACTTATTGCAAATGTAGATCGTGGAATCGTATTTTACTTCGACTAGAAAGAAAACGAATGACATTCGTGTTTATTAAAATCTAGTTTGTAATCGTCACCAAAAAAGTTTCTATTATTGCAGTTAAGGTGTACCTTGTAAAAGTAGGTAAAGGTGTGTTAATCGTCGGTGATGTATGAAAATGAACGTTTGCAGTGTTACGAACTTTTCTAGATCACGATCTTTGATCACGAAAGACGGGGAATAATTCAGTGTTAACTAGGCGGTTAAGAATAATTGGGGGGCAGAGAACGATGAAGACATTTACACACGCAATTTATATCGTCAAAAGCGACCGGCGTTGTAATATACGAGGATCCTTTCATGTTTACGACGTCCATGCGTCACAGATATCCACGAAAATTGTCAAGCAGTACGCTGAAAGATTATAATACGCCGACATCTGTTTAGGAATAAACCCATGTCGAGAAACCAATTTCCAGAAGCGAATATGACTACGTTAGGAACTGTAAACGTGCCTAAGATTTTATTCCTTCTGGATGAAAGATTCAAAAGGAATTTCTTAAACGCCTACGTTCAGAGCATTGTTTCAAATTTAATATACAAAACTTGTGAAATTGAATCGGTTTTAATGAAGTGCCCTGTATGTTTGAAGAATTTAATGAAAGATTTAATTATTACTGAGATTTCTAGGTAATAAGTATGACTTTTGTTTTATGTTATTAGTCCTTAAAAGCTAGCACGAGTGAAATTTCACCTTATGAGAATTTTATATTAAAACTATTAAAAAATCTAACAACTCTTGTAACACTAATTTGTTAACTATTTATTTATATTATCAATAGTGATAGTACTATTGTAAAACAAATCAGTTCACTCTTGTATTTTGCAATAGACGTGAGAAACGAAGTCAGTTTAGGATTATTTTTATGATAACGTTTAAGGGTTGATAATTCGTACGCGAAAATTGTACAGAAAGAGTGAAGAGTTACTAATAGTTAAGCCGAGACTTTCATCGTATCAGAAAAGGGGGATTAAATAATTAAAAAATAAATTGAAAGCTTTACTAACCCAGTATAGAAGCTTCGTTTCTATATTTTACAAATTTTTTATCTGATTCGAATTCGCCAATATTTACGAAACATCGAAACCCAAATAGAAAATTTATTTTACCAACTGAGGAATTAAATAAGTAACAAATAAATTGAAATCATTACTAACCTGTTGCAGAGATTTCGTTTTCGTTCTGTAAAAGTTTTTCTTTATCAAATTCTAGTTCTGTAACATTCACGATCTATCAAAAAACGTATTTTATCAACTGATGGATAAAATAAGTAAAAAAACAAATCTGAAAGCTTTACACACCTGTTGTAGAAGCTTCGTTTTTATATTTCGCAAATTTTTGATCAAATTCGGATTCGCTAATATTTACGACAGTTCGAAAACCCAAATAGAAATCCGCTCGAAGCCTCGGGATCTTGGTGCCAGTCTGGATATTTTCTTTCCGGACGATCGCGCGGCTGGCTGAACGTATTTGCGATTTCCGCGGGAACGCGCGCCGGGGCGCCAACTCAAACAAACCGAGCGTCGCGGCTGCGAGACGTGGACCGGGGTGAACAAATAATTCAGCCCGCGAGGAAAGCCAGAGGAGAATCCTTTTGCTCTGACGTTCCTCCCCTATGCCCTCGTCATCGATTCCCGCCCGTGGAAAAATAATTCTGCGATCCTAGGGCGACTCCTTTTCCTCAAATTTCAAATTCTTCAGTGATGTTTGCAGCTTCGTTCGTTCTTCAGAAATGTAAATTCCTTCATTTTGAAAGTAGGACAATTTTCTGTCAGTCGTTGCAAGTTCTTTAGGTAGTTTACTGTATTCCTTGTTGAAAAATAATTGATTGAAACTTTGAATATGTTGAAAACATGAAAAGTTGATTTCACAATTAAGTATGGTCCCATAGTTGATTGTTTTAGTACATACAGATTGCAGATATTTCGTCATAGGGCAATGTAATGTTGAATATGTGGCACGTCAGGTGATTGGAACTTATGGAAGAAAGGTGTAAAGTACAGTTTAGATGTAGGGGGTTTAAATTTTACGCCCTCTGGCTGTTCTGTTGGTTGCTTCAATGGAATTAGGATCGAAGGCAGAGGAGGAATTTATTAAAACTTACCGAATACAGTTGAATTTAAAAACTGCTATTTTCTAAAATATGCTAAATTTACAGCATTATTCGAGGCTTCTATTCAATTTCAGATTCCTCGGCAGTGTTTGATTCTTCAATCTTTCTTCAGAAACGTTTATTTCTTTTCAGTCTTGAAGTGGGTCAATTTTCTGTTCGCTTTTTAGATTGGCAATTTACTTCAGTCATTATAGATGTTGGTACTCTCTTCTTTTTTCTTATATTGTGATGACAACAATATTTTCCACTTAAGTTTCTACCACTTCTACACGCACAAAATAAACCCACTTAAACACAATAGACTTAGCTCGTTGGTAAAAAAATCAGATTCCAATCGATACTTAGCCGAAACTCACTATATTTGTATACCTTCAAATCTCAGTGGAAAATATAGTTATTCTTGTTAAAGTGGAACTCCAGTTTCCATGTTTCTTTTAATTCCAACATTGTAGTTTCAATATGCACTATCGTCGTTAAGTTTCTCTGAGAGCGATCGGTATGTCGCGGACTCGATCACAATAATTTCGTCTCACGAGTTTATTACAGTAGAAAACAGTAATCAAAAGCAAGACTCAGTCAAAAAACAACTTCAGTCAAAACTTTTTGCCCGCAAGGGAAGATTCGTTTGATAAACTGACAGGGGTCATTCTTATTACGAATTCTTGAATTACTGTATCAGTAGTAGTTACCTTTTCCATTAGATAAACTATTAAGTGCAACAGTAAATAATCCACTATGGTTTCAATGTACCGGCAGTGCAGTTTAACACGTTGACTGCCACAGTGAAATATTCCGTGAATAGCCAGACAAACGTTATTTCGTTTTTTATGTCATAAATCGTCGAAAATATATGCCTTTAGTTAATAGAGGCTGTTGGTCTTGTTTTAACTTAAACTACCATATTAATTTGACGCAAAAATTTTGTAACATATTTGTTTGACGTTGCAGTTAATGTTATATTCAGAATAATGTCCCAATCTTAACGGAACCAAGTAACAAATACTGTTAATATAACAGAGAATTTAAATTATTTTAATAACAAACACAGAATTTCACGAAAAATTATTAACTGAAGATACACTTAACACTATGTTTACGGACATTTTTTATACATAGTTGGTTATTAAATTCAGTCACAAATCGACGAATGGCCAGAAAGATTAAGAGTTTGTATAAAAGCAAAAGGAGTACATTTTGAATAATTTATATAAATATCTTTACGTGAACAATGGTAGAATATGTTCCAATAAATTGTTTTTCTTACACATAGTTATTCTCTTGTCAATTGTCAATACCGTATGCAACAGAACATATTTGACTATGTATACCTATCTCTACGGACACTTCTATAAAAAAGCAACATATTCTATTTAATATTCAATTTACGATCGCGTCAAATTGACGCGTATCCGCAGAGATAGCTACATCACATAGAGAATTTCGAAATTAAAAGGCATTCGAAAAGCATCAAAATGACGTATCTCGAATTTCCCCAAAATCTCCGCTTCAATGCACAGAAAAATAATTACTTTCTATTATTCTCTCTTGCCACGTTCATCAAATGAACCCCCGTTGCATCGACGACCCAATTAAACTCCAACGTCAGACCAGCCCACGTTCTTCCCACCTCGTACCGTAATTATTTCGATGTGCCCGTTGTCCCCTCTGAAAACGTCACCAGTTCTCACGGGCCAGTGGAATGGGTATCGAAGCATCGTTCAAAAGAACCGTCAGGTTGGGCCACTCATTTTCGCCAGTGAATTTCGTTATCATTCAAATGCCGAGCAAAACCGGTGTCGACGCCACCTAATTAACTCGAAATGCTCGACGACATAATAGGGCAACGGGCCCCGTCGCACTATATGTATAATTACAATCCAGTTTGTAATTATACCAGGCTTCTATTAGTATTTCCAGTTAATTACGGTGTAACAAGCTTTTTCACGAGTCCCCGGTAAATCGTACACGCCTCAATCGGACGATTAGATCGGCCGACAGAGGCGGTGGAAGGGGGATCGGTAACGTATGGTGTCGCGTTGGACGCGCAAATTAGCGCGGCCGGTTCAACGCTAATTGTTTGAACACTCTGCTTGCCACCGTGAGAATTGTCAAGCTGAAATACGACCTCTCTGCGGACCTCCTAGCTCGTATATTCGACGATTACCCGCCGCGACAAGCACCGCCGGCGTTGCGACTTCGGCCAACTTCCGGTTACGTTGGACACTGGCGTGACATTCAGAGAGCTTCGTGGGTTTGCCAGTTCTTTTCACGGGTAGGCATCTTTGAATATGGTAGAATGAAAGATAAAAATTGGTGGGGATTTATTTCGTGTTCTATTTGCGATTGTGTCCATTTAACAGTGGAACTTCGAGTGCTGAGTGTACATTAATTTAAATGATATAATATAGGAATATACATAATAAGGTGCGGCATTTAAATTGACAGATGGAAATATCAGGAATACAAAGCATTTCATGAGAAAGTATTTTAGACAAAAGTTGTTTGGTTTTGAGGGGGAAAGAGAATGACGGTATTTATTTTTAAACTGGTGGACGATTTGAAGGTCTTTTCAAGGTCAACTTCTAAATTAAAATAAAAAAACGTTTCAGACAAAAATTGTTTATGTTTTTGCGTGGATTAATGATCTCTGAAAGAAAATAAAGGTATCGATTTAAAAAAAATATACTTTCAACTAGCCCATATTTAGACCCTTGTATTCGGACCACCTCCTCCGTGACAATAATTATCTTCCACGACTGTATCAAAACATACACTATCGGCCAAAAGTATAGATTCAGGTGCAATAATTAGACTGAGGATTTTGTGGATTCATAGCCTATAGGACTCCGTGAAATACAATAAAAAACAAAAATTTCATCAGATCCAACGAATTTTCTATTTTACTCTGAATCCAATACTTAAGAGGGAAAATAGATTTCTACAATTGCTGCTGTCTTTATAAATTACTTTAAAAACTTCGATTTTGTAAATACCCCCATGTAATATCTCCATCTTCGACGGGGAACGACCGGAAGTCGTCCCAGGCTCCGGGTTCCCCGGTCAGATCCGCTTGGCCAGTGTTTTCTCGGAAAATCTAATTAAGCGACCGAAAACGGACGGGCCGGCTGAACGGGTGTCCGCGCAGGAAGTCGTCCGCGGTCCACGTCCACTGGCCGGCATATTAAAGGTTCATACAGAACGTACCACGGTGGATATGACTGAACATTATATAAGGCGGTCTTAATATAGCGGGGAACACTCTCTGGACCCTAGCCATGTAGTCGGTGGACCGCCGAGCGTACAGTGCATAACGTATAGACGATGAAGCTTGTAACCGTGGGTAGGACCCAGCAGCGTCGAGAAAGAGGAAGGACGCGAAGCGAGCTTACGACGGGGAGATGAGGCGATGGGATGGGCGCGATGGCCCAGTGAACGGTGGGCAGATGCGTGTAATTTACCATCGTATTAGTCCTCTTGTACGCGGGGTAAAGGAAGTCATGCGTGGACCTGGAGGAAGTTCAGGATTGGGCGTTAACCTGGGCAAAAAGACGCTAGAGTGGACTCAGCTATGAATGTATAAGTAGACCTGTAGAGATAAATAGATTTGTTGGAATCTCGATTTGAAATGTTAAATAAGTGGTACTTGTTTGTAATTGTAATTGTGATCTTCAGTATTAAAGTTAAGCCCTAGCTCTCTAGCCCTAGCTCTGTAGCCTAACTCTATAGCCCAACTCTATAGCTCTAGTTCTATAATCCTAGTACCGTAGCCCTAGCTCTATAGCTCTAGTTCTCTGGCCCTAGCTGTGTAGCCCTAGTTCTTTGGCCCTAGCTCTGTAGGCTAGCTCTATAGCCCAGCTCTATAGCTCTAGTTCTGTTACCCTAGTACTGTAACCCAGCTCTATAGCCCTAGTTCTCTGGCCCTAGCTCTATAGCCCTAGCTCTGTAGCTCTAGTTCTCTGGCCCTAGCTCTGTAGCCTAGCTCTATAGCCCAGCTCTATGGCTCTAGTTCTGTTGCCCTAGTAGCGTAGCCCTAGCTCTGTAACCCAGCTCTATAGTCCTAGTTCTCTGGCCCTAACTCTGTAACCCAGCTCTATAGCCCTAGTTCTCTGGCTCTAGCTCTGTAGCCTAGCTCTATAGCCTAGCTCTATAGTCCTAGTTCTCTGGCCCTAGCTCTGTAGCCCAGCTCTGTATCCCTGGCCCTGTAGCCCAGGTTCTGTAGCCTAAACACTGTTCAGTGCTTTGGATGAAGTAGAAATAGGGAAGTAATTTAAATAGGGTAGTAGAATTGGGTCTGATGGATTTCGTGTACGTTTTCTAGTGGAAGTCTAATTTTCGAAAATTATTCCTTTGAATTGTAATGTCGGAAATGTAATTTTCGGAATTAGTGCTCTGAATTGTTTCTGATGAGAAATAGATATTTTTTTCAGTTTTGGGAGAAGATAGAATAGGGTCTGGTGAATTCTGTGAACCTTTTGTAATGGAAATCCAATTTCCGGAATTAGGTCTTTGAATTGTGTTTCTCATTACCGTCTCTATAGAGATTGTTGTTTCGGTTTAGAGAGCAAATGAAATAGGCCCTGGTGGATTCAATGTATCTACTCTAATGAAAATTTAATTTTCGAAATTAGTTCTCTGAATTCTGTATCTGATCAGTGCCTCTATAGAAATTTTTGTTTGAATCTCAAGAGAAGACGAATTCTCCATGTGAAAGGTGTCTGACATTCGGTAGCAGCGATTCCAAAGGCGCCCGGTTCTTTACATTTAAAAATACCCGCCTCTCATCGCGTTAGGCCACAGTTTTCACTACGTTATCGGGATTACAAGATTACCTCGAGGTGAAGTACCCGCTGAAACTAGCGTCTATTTTTAAAGCCACTAAAGAGTTTTCCATTTTTACTTCGCTACACTTTGAAGTCTTGCCACATACATCAGTAACCTCAGACCCGCTTTCAACTGCAATTCTGAGCCTTGATAAATCACAGTCTAGAGATCTTAATTATCGCCCCTTAGATCTGAATTACCCTACATTGTAAATTACATATTACACGCTTCAAGATACCAGCCTCACTGCTGCAAAGTATCATAACGTCTTTAACGAACTTCAGAGACTCACATTTACTTCACCTACTTCAGGCGAGTCGAGACATCCACACATAGAAACTAGATCATTCATGTATCATCTGGGTTCCTTAATTTAATAGAATTTTACTCAGTAGAAAAAGCTCTATAAAACAATATTGCGGAGATATTCAAAAAACATATAAAAGACAATGAAAAGACATTCACATATCGATCATATCTTGGAATTCTCAAGACTTCATCGTTTTTCCAAGTCAATAATCTCGAAAGCCTGCCTGAACAAAATGCTCCACATTCACGATCTACTCATTGATGTTCTGTAAAATTACCTTCGGCCTATTAATCGTCGCGCAATACCTGGGTGCGAAGAGTTTACCACATCCGTGATGGGAAGCGGCGTCTGTGGGATTCGCAAACTCGATTTCACGCAGCATCACACGAATCCCTGAGTTAAGGTTAACCGCGTTCACCGCACGTAAACAGAGTTACGGTTAATCCGCACGCACCCAGAGGCGTCCTGGGATGTCGCTACCCTCGTTGTGCGAGGGCGTTGGAACTCCCCGTCGACGTGTCGAGCGATGTAAATTTGTGATTACTACCCGGAAACTTTCCGGACGACACGTTCCCCTATCGCGAATCAACCACGAATCCGCGAACAAGTTCCACGGGAGCGAAAATTAATCCTTTCGAATCTTACTGTCGCAAAATTCTGTAGAAATCGTAACTCTTGGTCGCGGATCATTTGCGACCAGACTGCGGATATTTATGCAAGTACAGATTTTTATGGGGTTAATATTTTATTTTTAATTTACAGGAACTTTGAGTCACAGAGACATTTCCTTATTGTATTTACGATTCTAACAGGTTCCAAATTAAATACAGATCTACTTGGTACTTTATCAAGCTCTTAAGCACATTGAATTTTTAGAGAACTGTGTATGCTATAATAGTTTGCAGTCTACTTATGACTTTCACTCGTGTGATGTTTATGCAAATAGAGATTTTTATGGGGTAATTTCGAAAAAGTGGAGTCACAGAAGATATTTGCTGACTTTATTTGCCATTCTAACAATATTCAAATAAAATACAAAGCTATTTGGAATTTTATGAAGCTCTCTAGTATACTGAATTCTAGAGAATCGTGTATAGTATAAATGCAGAAAATCTGTAAACTATTTATGACCTTTATTCGTGTGATACTGAAAATTGGTTCTGGTTCTACTTGTGGTTACTTTGATTCAATTCGAAATTTAGAATTTAAATCGTCGGGTGTACTAGTGTAACGAATATGGCTGGGATGTGTCTGACTATTGTTCCCTGTTTCTACTTGCAGTGAATATTGGTAGGGGTACAGTATTGTCTGTGTTCCAACGATATGAATATTTTTTATCCACCTGTTCATATACTGATTTTATCTGATTATTATAGAAAAGATATTATACGATACTAATAACTATATTTATATCCATTAATGCAAGTAAAAGTAACCATCATGGACAGTTTATCAAATAGTATTTAAGTATATGCTTGCACTGACAAATATTCTATACTGATTTAATCGAAAATAAAACTCAGTAGACACACTTTTTACTTATTTTTACATATAAAATGATCACCCATATAATTTGTATATTCACCACAAACTCAAGTTACTGCATATCTCGTGTGTCTGGCCATTACATGCCTTTTCTACTTTCCCACTTTTCTCGAAACCGGTATTTTTTGCGATTAAATTTTACTATACACATTTTGCTCACTTTTGTATAAATAATCACTTTGTTCTGGATTGTATTATGATTTCAAATACACCCTCTATACTTCACTCTTTAGATATTGACGACGCAATCGACAGAAGGGAAACCATTCACAAATATTACGAATCACTGATCGTCATTAATTAAAAACATTATTAATATATAAAATTCCAGTCGAAATATATTTCTACGTCGGCGTCTAATTGCGAGCAAAGCGGCTAGATATACGTGTACCAGGCGGACATATTTCACCTGTCAGGGTGACTTGTAGTTACCTCGGTTGCATTTAGTAAGCCGACGCTCGCGTTAATTATATACAAATTATTTCACGTAATTAACTAGATGTGCGTCCCCAAGGGGTACATTTATAATCGAAACGATGATTAAGCGAGCCGCTGAAATACGTCCAAACGAAAAGTGTTACCCACCACCTGGTTAAATTTAAGATCCAAACATCCGCCACGTTCACGTTCCGAAAAAAAGACATTGATTTCAGAGAAAGGTAAAGAGAAAATATTCTTTCCTCTTTCATTCGTTCCTCGAACGCACACTATCCACGTTACTTGTATATTCTTTCCGTTTGACTTCAGGCAGAACCTCGGATTTACAATCTTTATTTAAACTTCCTTTTGGACCTCGTTTTTTCCTCACCGGAAGCTCTTCAGGAACTCGTTTCATTTTATAACAGGTTTCCTCTGATCCCCTTTATTAACAGTCGAAAGTTTCGCAGACGGACATCCTCTTACAAGTTTTTTTTTTTTTTTCAATTCTTTCTTTTCCGGAGTATAATAATCGAGCGTCGATTATTAAAGTTTCGTGTACCTACCGGAGGTTGGAATTTCAAAGGGAAGATTAATTATTCTGAATTTGTTGCAGCTTACTGACGTTAAGATTATAAGATTACGGTCCCAATATCTCTTCTGGTTCGACTTAGAAACAAGCTTTACTACAAGTCGATCGCTTTAATATCCACGAAATTAGAGTAGAATCTACAGAATTCCTCAAGTTTTATTATAAAGGATCTATATTTTTACAGTGGACCAATATTTTAGTGGATCGATTAGGTTGCAACAAGATAATTACTAACATTGCCCCAGTGAAAATTGCAAACTATACAGGGTGTTTAAAAAAAGAATGCAAGACTAGAAAATGGTCTAGGATTGATTTTAGGATCTATGTTGATTAGACATTTTTTACTCCACTCTCGGTGAATACTATAATCCCCTAAAGCAGCGATTCCCAATATTTTTTTACTTACACACCACTTAGCAGCTAATTTCACAAAATTATACTACCTAATATTAAAGAAATAGTTGTTATTTATATAATTGCTGTTATTTCAATTTTGTTCACTTACCTCTAAAACACAAGCACGTATCCCAGGTTGGAAACCACTGTCCTAAAGTCCTAGACCCACTTTTTCAACACCCTGCATAAGATTTCTTTAATTAACTTTACGATCTCACGAATATTACTGTTAGCAAATTTAAAGTAAATTTCAGTGACCATTTTTTAGATCCATTTATATAAATTATACACAATTATAACACTACAGGTGTAAACTGATGATCGATCATTTATCAGTATTTGCTACCACCCTAATAAAATAGACAGTGAGCTTCCCAAAGGACTTGTACGACGATGGAATACTTAAGCCTGTCGTTCCACAGGGAACGGTTAAGTGTTCCCTTGACTAGCACACGGTTATTTAAATTCAACTCGAACCGGGGGTCACTTAAAACAATCACCAGCGCCTCGACGTCCCCAAGCAACTGGAATACCTGTTGCTTTTAACAACCACCCGCATCGAGCACCGATCCCACCCAGACAACGACGTTACAGTCTCTTGCCGCGTTGCCTTCGAAATCTTGGCACATTTGTTACGTCGAAAATACACGGGAAAGGCCAGCGGGTCAGGTTATGGCTGTTTGTTTATTAAACCGAGCGACATTTCCGCGATCATTACGCGTGAAATTACCGCCCACAACACGATACAATCTTTGTAGATCCATCATAATTTTTTATAACGATACTAATGTACAGTTTTGCCTTACACGATCTATGCAGTGATTTTTTTTGTTTGTGAGATCGAGCATGGCTCGAGTAAAAAATCTATAGAATGATTAGGATGATCGAATATCAGATGATAATTTGTAATTTTAATAAATATACCGTTAAGCCTTGTACACTGTCCAATAAACTATCGTGTTACTATTATTTGAATTCAATTGGGAATGAATTAAAATCGAATTAACTTTGTTGTAAGTTTCGATGCTATAGGTTCGTTTGGATCCTCGTACATCATTCCTTCTCAATGCATTTTGTGAAAAAAATTTCTTTGTGAATTGGCTTTTTTTTTATTTGAATTATTATAAACAATTAGTAACTCCAATTAAGTTACCGAATGCTGTTATGTTGGATGAAGCTCTCACAAATTTGGGGCAAAATGACTCGTTATTGTCTGAGGGTTAAAGAAATATACGATATTTATAGTACATGCAACCTAATAGTGTTAATTAAAAAATTGCTATAAAAAAAACTATAATTAGACTACGCCTGTTTAAGCAAATATAAACATTTCCAGATTAATTTACAAAAACTGGAATCAAATAAGAACTCCATAATTTTATTAACGATATCCCTAGATTCTAAATAAAATAAAAATCTCAATGAATTTAACTTTCACTATAGATTCATTAAACTTTTTATTACACCGGATTGTAAACGTCTGAATATCCTATAAATGCATAAAATCCACAGTCTAATTGTAACCAAGAATCAAACACAGGCTTCGGGTAAAATTGACCCAAACAGTGTATGAGGGTTAATCAAATTTCTGCATTACTTATTACTAAACTGCGGAAGTGTATGGAAATTTACAATTTCCGATACCAATATCTAAAAATTCAAACGGAACAGAATTTTAAATTCTGTAATAGAAATTTCACCACGTTAATAATAACATATGAATAGTATTAAAATTATTGAAACGATTGAACAAGTAAATTGACTTCAAGTACTAAAATAAATGTTAAATCGAATGTTAATTTGACATATATTTCAATAATTCTCGATACCAAATAGCAGGAGGCCTTCCTACGTCACTTTTTCCCCTAGTGGAAGCCGAGGTTGTCCCTAAGTAAACATTTTATTACACTAGACGAACGTCTGACTTCCAAATACCATTATCAAACCTTCCTGTTTCGAAGCAACTGTTCAAAATTTGCAAAAGAAAACCTTCATTCGGTTCCAGTTACATATAAAACGAGATACACGCGCTCAGGGACTCTCAGTGGTCACGTTTCCTCGAAGAAGTTCGTCGTACGTTTGTGCACCGTCACAAATTGGACCACCCTCGACGGTGCCGTGTACACGCGTCATTTCGATAATTGGATCGTAACCGTGTTTTCCTTCGAGGACGTATTAGTGAGCCGCGAAACATCGGTGGACCCGTTACCGGCCGTATCCTCGTTAGCGTGCGTACGTTGACAGGCGTCGACGAGTGCACGGCGCAAAACGGACAATTTTACCCACGGCGTGTGTCGCCGTGGGCGAGCATCGCGGTATCATTGTTGCGAGAGAATTGTTGGAGATCGTCTCCACGTTCATCGCGTTTAATGCTGTTCCGCTTAGTTTTCGTCGACAGATTGAGAAAACAATGTTACATAATGTGTAACAGTGATATTAAACGAAGGGAATATCAAATTTGATAAAAAAACAAAGTAGTAGGTTTTTAGTAATCTAGAAATCTACAAATGTGGTCTGTTTTTAACCCTTTAATTACGACTATACGAAAATTTTTTCAAATGGATAGAAATAAATGTTTATCTTTCTATGGCATTACACTCGTATTGACATTTTTTTTCTGTAAAACGAATATTTGCTTGTTTATATGCCTAATTGTTATTTTCATTAGTAACACTTATTGGACCATTTTTTTTATATTTAGGCGACTTGTTTCATGAATATGTCTCTGGTGGGTGGGCAGAAGAGTTTGAGTCAGAATTATTAGTTTTGCAGAGAGTTACTTATAATACTAAATATTACATTAAACAGAGGAACACTTATAATATTTAATATTATAAGTGATGCTCTACAGAACTAATTATTATTTTGACTTATACTCTTTTTCCCGCCCACCGGAGATATACAAGATGTCATGTAATTGGTGGTACGACTGGTAGGGGGTGATTCTACGTGAAAAATAAGTCGAAAATATAAAATAAAACTTTTTTACTTGAGATTTCGTTTTCGAGAAAATCGACTTTGAAAATTAATCTGAAACGCGTATATTCGTCGTGGTACATAGTAAGTAGAAACAGAATGCAATGAACAGACATGCTAGCCGTCTAGTGTGAAGAACTCTTTTCCATCAATTCAACAGTCCACGATTAACTTCCCATCGTAAAGTACCACCGAGAGGATAAAAATGCTCGGAATAGTACGAGACATTTTCCTATCACAATTTTCATTTCGTCAGTTCCCCAAATTGTAGTATAAAATATCAATTCCATAATCTCATTTTGCAAAACCATTTTCCACCAATTCAACAGACTACGAGTAATACGAGACATTTTCCTATCATAATTTCTATCACAATTTTCCTTTCGTCGATTCCCCAAATTGTAATATAAAACGTCAATTCCAAAATCTCATATTACAAAACTCTTTTCCACCAATTCAACAGTCGACAATTAACTTCCCATCGTGAAGTACCACCTGAAGGCAGAGATAGGCAATCTCATTATCTAAATAAAAAGTTTCGAATAACGAATAAAAGATAAAAAAAAAAGTATTTCGTCATTTGTAATTGTTTAAACGTAGAAATTTCAATTTGTATAATAAAATAATACTTCGTTATGAATGAATCGATATTTCTCGAAAAATTATTTAATCTCATTAACTGTTTAAAGCTCAGGGCGACACCCTTAGATACTGCTGCTTTTCATTCGAATAAAATTCTGCCCAGCTCTGCCGTAAGGATACAAATGCTCGGAGTAACGCGAGACCGTAAAGGGGGGCCACCGATCAGATCGATTAATCATACGTAAATACACTTCTGTTCACGGAGCATGGCTCCGTGTCTCGACGACCGCGAATATATATCATCGGCTCGCCGCAGAGATCGTCGACGACGTGTGGCGGTGGACGAAGCCTGAGAACGAGCATCCAGAATCAACGGTGGCTCCTTCTAGCCGGAGAGGATTCGCCCGTGTGGCAAGAGTGTTGGCCGAGGGTGTGTCTTTTTCCGCTTTGCTGCCGCTGCGATGGAGTCCGCCAGCAAAGGGGAACAGGCCGACCCTCCCGCACCAGCTAAATATTATTCGACGACAGTGATATATGGGGAACACCGACGCAGAGAGAGTGAAAGAGGGAGAACGGCGACTTTCTTCGCCGATAAATCTGCCCCTGGTAAGTCAGAGAGTTTTAAGGTGGGTCAACCAAGGATTTTCTTTCACGGTGGCTCGCGATCAGCTCCGTTTGTCTCGATTTCGCTTTTGCCCGGGGAACCTCCGCGCTGACGGTTATTTTTCTTCGGATGATTTACAGGTTGGACTGGACGCACGCCTTTGGACCTGTCCGACTCGATCGAAATCGTGTTCAACAACACGTTGCTCGAGCTTTTCGTGCATGTCACACCTTGTGTATATTGTTTTTGTCTCTCTGTGCAGTGTGTGCGTCGTTTGGGACACGGCGAAGCGATTATGGGGAACAGTGGTCAGGATTCTGGGGAGATTTCATTCAGTGGTAGATGTTTGGGTCTGTTTTGCTTTTTTGGCAGTAGGAAGAGGGAAGTATAATCTGCCTACTTGGTCGAGCGATATTTGGAAGAATTGATTGGCATTATTTTCTAGTGTGTTATGGGTTAGACGCAGCAATGAATGAACGTTTAAGAGATTTTGGAACTATTAAAGTGGAATTTTAAATGGTTATAATATTGTGGAATTTGATTTTTTAAATATCTACATATTTTTAGAACGTATCGATTGAAATTTGAGAACTTACAGAAATGTAATTAATTAAAGTAAATAGAAAAAATACACATTTCAGCAGTTAATGAACAATATTTTGTAAATCAACATTTATAACCAATGGCGCCAAAAATTGTTTCAATATGAAACAAGGAATTGAAAAAAAATCAATATTTAAACATTTAATCACTTTAATAACTGAATGTACTCGTTTTTATACAGGTGTATCCCAGTATTCATGGTACAACCAGGGAGGGGATGATTCTACATGAGAAAATAAGTCGAGAACGTGAAATAAAATTGTTTCATTTCAGACTTCGTTCTCGAGAAAATCTACTGGATACGCATGCAATTGAATAAGACTTGACTACTGCGTCTGTTCACTGCATTCTGTTTCTACTTACTATCACGACGAATATACGCGTTACAGAAGAATCTTCAAATTCGATTTTCTTGAAAACTAAGCCTCGGATGCCAAAATTTGATTCCAAATTTTCGACTTATTTTCTCATGTAGAATCACCCCATCCCCAGTTGTACCATCAATACTGGGACAACCTGTACATAATTTACATTCACTGGTACGTGTTCATTTACTGGTACATTCACCTCAGTATTTTTTTTTATATATAATCGAATGGAAAGTGGTTTTTTTCAGAAATGTTGTTCGATATAGAAACGAGTATTAAATTTAATTTAGGCTACAATCTGCAACCGTTTGAGGCCGCCATATGGAATTTGTGGTTGGTCTGCCGACAGCCATCTTGAAAGTCTAACGCACCTCTATTTTAACATATACCAGAAGTACATACTTGAATTTTTATTAAAGATGAATTACAGCGTACGTTAACCTAAATCTTCTACCACAACTGACACGAAATGATCGTATACAATGAAGTTTTATTGGAAATACACACGAACACAAAGTTCTGTATCGAATGTACCCTACAATGTCGGTAGCACGATCGCAAATAGAGAAATTGCTCTCCTCCACGAAGGAACATTGAATATGCAACGTTCTAAATATATTCAGTACCAGTTTGTCCATAATATATGCGTTCATTGTGAGTTTCGCGTGCGATGCAGGCCGGCCAAACATATTTCACGCGGGACGCTGATAGTAAATTCATAAATCAGCGACACCCGCTGATTTATTAATCCGTGAATACAATTACACCGTGGATCCGTGCACGGATATTTAAAGGCCGTCGTATCGTGATCGTTCTCTCTCCTTCGTTTCTTTTCTATTTTTCTTTTGTTTGTTTTATTTTTATATTTATTGTCACGCGTTACAGGCCTCGTGATTTGATCTATTTATCATCGCGAGGCAACGACTGACACCGCGACGTATTTGTGTCGCGAACAAATCATATTCAGGGGAACCCGCGTCACGGTTAATTTCAAACGAAACCGTATGCGACGTAGCACGCCCAGCTGAAATTCTGCGAAGATACGACCACCGCGAGGCGTACACGCGAATCAAATTATTAAGACGGGGGAAAGAGAATTTGTGTGGCGACGCTAATGAAACGGATTCTTTATTATATTAATAAATGATGTACTTACTGATACCAAGTAGATTGCATCGAGGATGATACTTAGTTTTGATATTCACTCACGAACTCATAGAATTGATCACAGTAGAACCTCGATTATTCGAATTAATAGGAAGACCAACTCATGTCTGATAAACGGTTTTGTTGGGTATTTAGTCTAGGACATCCACAGTTTTGTATTTCATTAAATTAGATGGAACAATATCGTCTTTGGTCATTCGTTTTGTGTTCTAATTAGTTGTATTTGAATAATCGACATTCTGTTGTAATTGTATCGTTTTGAGTATGGTAAATTGAAAGATTATCAGGCAAAAGTAACTCACAAGGGAATTTAAGTACCCCGAAAATTCCGATCTGTTTGAAACTCCATAGGTTTGTGCTAAACTTCAATAGAAGCATAAGGCAATTTTTCGTGTTTGCTGATATTCGATTCGTCAGGGTGAAACCGTCCCTAAAGTTAATGTGTGTTTTTCCTGTATATCTTGAAAACTATAGTACATATCAAAGCACTACTTCACCGAAAATTTAAAAGCTTTTTATGCTCTGTAAAACTGCACAAGAAAATGGTAAAAATTTGTTTTTTAAATAAATAAGTAAATAAACAAATAACTGTTCAACAATTTTATTACACACTTTTATAGAGCATAAAAAACCATTCAATTTTCGTTCAAACAATACTTTGATATCTATTATAATTTTCATGATCTACAAGAAAATAGGAAATCCTTTAAGAATTCCTCAACCTGAACGAATGAAAAATTGCCCTATGCTCTTTTCGGCGTTCCCTATAAACCTACTTTTTAACAAAATCGAAACTTTTGGGATACCGAAGTTCCCTTGTCAGTCGGTGCCGTTTAAAATTTCATGTACCTGGAATATCGTGGAATCGTCTAGATTCACTTACTTGGATTTCTCTAATAAAACGGTTTTACGTCACAGGTTCGCAATATTTTTGCCGTTCAGATGTGAAATTCTGTCTGTGCGGGTCGACTTTTTCTTTACGGCGTGGCTTCCTCCCTGGTAACCCATATCTAATTTCGGCATCCGCGACCTGCTTGTTTATCACTCTATTAATATCCACGTGTTTCCTATATCGGTGCTTCGTCACGCTCGCTAACACCAATGAGAAATTGCTTGTAACGGTATCGCCGCCTCTCTATCGTCCGTAACGAAGTGTACGACGCAGGTGCGTCCTAGCTAAGGTGCACAGAGATGTGCACGCAGTCACGCGTGTCGTATTAACGCTAGAATTACCAAGCAAGTCAAAATGAGTTGTCAATACACTCTTACAATGATAATTAAAATGTTTTGACAATACATTTTCTCAAATCTTTTGCACCTTTTATCACGATATGAAAGTGAAGAAAGTAGTTAATTTCTACATTTCTAAATTTTGAAAAGTTTTTCACGTTTATCTACCGATCGAAGCAAATATGCGTTTATCGTTTTAAAAAAATGTGGTGAAGTGATATTTAAAATGTGAGGGACGAAGGGGTCACTTGGGGGTGAAATTATGATTTATAAGGGAATTATTGTTTTGGTCTGATATGTGGACGAAGGGTTTACTTGGGGGTGAAATTATGATTTATAAACGACATTTTTTAATTTGATGTGTGGAGTTATGGTATAGAATTGCATGTATAACGTGTACTGATAAATAATTCATTGTTTTCTTAAAGAAATTGTAATAGAGTTCAAAGTCAGTACATCTTCTTGCCCTTTCGCTTGATAAATGTGTATATGTCAGAGACTAGGAAGAAATATTATTAAGGGGTATATGTTTTTATTTTCTTGTGAGCACATAATTTGGTAAAAAATAGTGGATTATTTACTGGTATACCTAATATATAATAATATATATATATTATATTATATGTTATTATAAATTAGGTAATATAAGTAGAAGTTAAAGCACAGAAAATATTTTTAAAATATCAAGACATCATTCGGGGGTGAAATTAGGATTGTATTTTATGTGAGTCATGATGCATAGTCAAGGTATATTAATGATAATACTCCGTGGAAGTATACAATTAGGAATTGTGATTCATCTTTGATTTTAGATCAAGTTGATCCTAACAATTCACGAAACTTGGATCTAGAATCATGTATGTATATTTCTTCCTAATGATCAATTAAGATGAAGCTTGGGTGTTCTAGAGTAAACTTATACCTCACCGAAAGGGACAGCTGTCCAAGCACCATTCTGAACTCCGCGAATTACGTGACAGATTCTGAAGATTCGTTTATTATATCAATCAGCCTGTGTTTGCTTCCTTATATCAAAACCGGAGAATTATGGAAACACTTGGTCCAAACAACGTCGTACGAATGAACGGTAATTTACGCGTGTAAACGGGAACGATAAAGAGCCTCGTCTTATTGGTTTACCTGAGAGATTAGCATGAAATGTCCACCACTTTGAGATGTATTTTCGTTCGGGTGTTAACAGACGAACGGATCTGTTGACCACCTCTTGGAATTAATCTTGTTTTCTATGAAGATATTAATAAACTAGGTCCGAATAGACGTTAGAACTTCGATGTTTGTATGGTTATTAAAATATGTATTAATATTCGAAAAGCAGACATTTTAAATGGTGAAGTATTGCGTCACATATAATCGACAATAAATCTTTAGATATAATCTCTTTTAGTGCAATTTCTAAAGTAGTAAATGATACATTTGGTACTTTAGAAATAAATTAAAAGCAGGACATTTTCATTTTATTAATAAAATAGGGAATTGCTCATTTCTAACACATTTCTACCACAGAAATTTAATAAACCACATTCAAGGTAAGATCTACTAACAACTTACTACAATATTCTCAAAATCACTCGTTACAAATTTCCATTTATACTCTTTTGAATTGCTCTCCCACCCTCCTACTATTTCCCTGCAACAATTTCATACATATCATAGAACGAAATGGTACCATTATCATTAATATCACTCAAGTATCTTCACACAGATTCCACACGAGCCTCGAATTCACGCGACCTAGCCCCACAGAATCTCTCCAACTCATCGGTTCTCCAACTTATATTTGCCGTCTGATCGCGAGATTAACTCAATATTTTGTTTACCCGACCATCATCCCAACAGCCATTTAATGACCGTACATTTTCCATTTCAAACGATCCCGGCTGTGATTAACCGTCTGTAAACGGGGTCTTTAATATCTCAGCTGTACCACCGCCGTGAAACAGACAAGGAGAACACCTGTCGACGGACACCGATATAAAGATATTAGAGTAGGTCGACGACGTCCCCCCTCCAAAGTTTCCTCGGCCGGATTACTACACACGCAATCCCCGATGTGTTGCGTTTGGCAAACGTCCGCCGCCGTTTGCTCAGCTGCTCGTAAGACAAAATGGCAATTGGATTCCTACGGTCGATACGCTCGAATCGATTTCACGAACATCCTCTATACAGGGTGTAACAAAAATGTTGGAGGACCCGGAAATGGGAGACTCGTGAGGTGATTTGAAACAAGTTTTTCCTTAGAAAAAATGTTATCCGAGGCTTTGTTTAGGAGATATTAACGAAAAACCCCGACCAATCAGAGCGCTGGTCTATCGGCCGAGTTCCCGCGGTAACGCTAGCTACGCGCTGCGATTGGTAGTCAACGTTACCGCGAGGACTCGGCCGGTAGACCAGCGCTCTGATTGGTCGGGGTTTTTCGTTAATATCTCCTAAACAAAGCCTCGGATAACATTTTTTCTAAGGAAAAACTTGTTTCAAATCACCTCACGAGTCTCCCACTTCTGAGTCCACTAATATTTTCCTTACACCCTGTATAAACCTCATACTGGATGATGTCACCCGCTGAGATGCTTAAGGAAATATTATCTTTGTTATATAATCGATTTAATATCAGTAATGGCGGTGCAACGGTTGCACAGCCTCGAATTTTAATGCGATTGCACCGACTGTGACGGGTGCAGGGTGGGTGGTGTTATAGCAGTTATAACGGTGGTGTAACGCCAACGGTTATGGAACTCGAAAATAGAAAATTGGACGCGTTTGAATAATGGTGGTTCGCGGCGGTGATGTTGTCGCGACGCCGTGGCAACTCGCGGCGATAATTCTCCGCCCGGCGTACAATGACTTCTGACGACGAGCTGGGCGTGACGGGACACGGTAACCTGTTGGGCGAAGTCGTCGACGTTTGATTGGCAAGACAAACAGTCGACACCCCCCGGTCGCCGCAAAAGCGTTGAAATTCTTTGGGTCTCGTGTAGGAACGTTTCAACGTGGAGGCTGATGTAGAATATTTGACTTTACGGTACGATTCTCGTTCGCTCATAAAACAAATAATTTAAATATAAAAAAAAAAATATATCCAAAAAGAAATATATCCAAGATTCCATGTACTCATTGAGTTTAAACAATTTTATTCTGGTTTTCCTGTATTTCCGATGGCTTTGGATTTTAGGAGATGTTAATGACTGGAAATTTCGACTTTTGTCTGTTATATTGCATCGTTCCGAAGTTTTGTAACGTTTCAAGCATAGTAGACCTTTTGTACTGAACTAGTACTATTTGCTAGGTGTGGATTGAATGTATTCAATGTGCAAATTACTCGTCATTTTTCTTTTCGTCTTCTCTGAGAAATAAAAAAGGAAGGAGATAAAGTCCGTTTTCATTAGGTTCTATCAAGCTTGTAAATAAATTACACCACTTCGACTGGAAAATTTCATGGCATCTGTCAAATTAATTAAACCTTTGCCCCATCGGGTGATTATTTCTTGACTACGAATTATTATGCAAAATTACATTTTCCACAGTATTCTTTTACGACATCAGGTAGGCATATATTTCTCCTCTTAAATATCTTATTGAGTTCAGAATAAAGTAGAAAACATATTGCATTTGACTCCTCTTCAAGAAAAAATTCAAGAATATCGACAGTTATAGTTAATACGATACAGTCTACAATATATTAATGCTAAAAAATTCAAGTGTTTAATATTTTCTGGCCATAACTAAAGATGCAAAACTAAAACCCATGAATTAAAATATATTACGCTCCTTTAAACATTAAAAAATTACTGTACATTCATCTAAAAAATAAATGTAATTCGTCCAGATTCACGATCCCCAACGCATTCCTCGATTGACCCACGACGAAGAACACCACGAAGCGGCTGAAGGTGATACGTAACGAGTGCCTATCCTCGAACGCGCGGGAAATTAATCGAGGGATCTGTTATTCGTGGAAAGGACGCAGATTCCCTTCCTATTTCCGTATCAGCCCGACAGTTATGCGAACGCTGTCGAATCAGGCTTGTCCGCACGACCGGATATCTCGAGGACAGATTCCGCTCGTTATCCGGCCGGAAGGAGACACAGTAGGGCCACCCCTCGCGCAACTGACAGAGACCGATGTCGGCGTGAAACGTTTTGCTTCGGGCCGCGTTCGCCGTCACTCACTTTCACTTTCCCTCTCGGTGTTTCCTCTGCCTCCTCCGTGAATTATGAGCCGTTTCTGAATCCGGCAACTCACGCCTGTCCGTTAAAGGCCGCGCGCAACCGAACCCGCAACCGAATCCTTCGGAAGGTGTCGCACAGTGGATTGAAATCCCGAGAAAGTGGCCAAAAGTCATGATTAAACTGCGGATTTTATGCATTTATAGCCATTAGGGCTTTGTGCAATATGAAAGAGAAAAAATTTTCGTCAGATGCAATGTGTTTTCTACTGTATTCTGAACCCAATAGGATCTTTAAGAAAAGAAAGAAATTCCTACCTTTGCTGTTGTTGTAAAAAATTACTTTAGAAAATGTCATCTTGCATAAAAATCCGCAGTCTAGTCGTGATTTTATCGGATCTTTACGAAGGTTGGTAATCAAGGGTTTTTTGGGGTCGCTGACAATGAGTTTGACACCAAAAAAATGTAATTTCAAAATGGTCGATATGAAAGTGTTTACAATTTTGACCAGGAAAAGTGGCTTTTTAGACCACATATAAAAATATAATTAAAATAAAAGTATAAATTACTCCAATTCATCTCGTTCTAATTCTATGTTATTTTAAATGTTTTGATATAGGAAAAATGTCTGACTCACAATCAGTACGCTGTCATTCCTAATTGCTCTTGAAAAGGGTATGCATTTTATATCAACTTATTAAAATTCGAAAAGAGTTAAAAATTGACGAAGATTGCGCTTGGAATTGACACGTTCTTGTTCAGAATTGTATAAGCTTCCCTATAATAAAAGGCCCACGTTAAACAGTCGTAAACATTTTTTTATAAGCTTTCATAATATTTAAATTCTTATAAACTTTGCACTCCTTGTATATAGATTAAAAAAAGCTTACGACACCTATAAATAACTAAAATATACTTGCATTCCTGTACAACAGTATAATAGAAAAACTATATTTCGATGTTCTACAATGAGTAATTAAACAGTACTGTATAAACAGAATTTTTATGTGATCGAAATGGATATTTTATTATGGACTGGTTGAGTAGCTTCAGAATACTGGAGTATTCATCAATTCCGTAACTATGAATTGTATTAACGTTTCTCATTAATACCTATTCTCAAACTTACACCGATAAAATAAGAGAATTAAATTCCTGTCTGATCATATACAGTCTCTATTCCACTGATCACAGACATCAAGGTACTCTTCAAGAAATTGAGTACAAATGTGACTTGATAGATGATTTCCAACCATTTAATATTATTCTCGTGTTATTCACACCAGTATAAAACTACTGCTAGAGAAAATAAACATCTGTATAATGTATTTAAATTGCTTCACAGACATTTGATTCTCCATAAACATCCCCTTACATATTCAGTAGCGTCTCTACTTCAACCAGCAAGTATGATTTGTCTTTTTCGCGGCTCAGCATGACACTCGTCCAATGTCGTTAACGTTAATGGAGCGTTCATTCCTTTCGTTGACCAACAGAGCCGTGAGGATCGCCACTTTCATCCCTTTCGCCGTTTTCACCGCGCGTCCACCGTGTTCGCGGATCCGTAAAACGGATCGTAAACTTGTCGAATACGGAATGCCGTCGTTTTATGCGGCAAAAGGACGTTCCATGTTCACCAGTGGTAAAATAGAATAAAACGAAAACCGTTCATTCGTATCAGCATTCAACGTTTAAGCAGCTCGAACAATGGTCCGAAATGAAACATGCAATTAATTCGTCGCCTGGTCGCGCTATTTTACCGACGACTGAGCTCGCCAACAGTCTGCGTCCAAAGTGATTATTCGCAGAAGTCTCTCGCATCAAAGTGCTCGCAACAACGAAACAATGTACGCGAAATTTATACAAGATACATCAGAAATCGTAGAACGATCGAAGACAATAAAAACACTTTCCAGTGCTGGAAATTCCCCTTCAATCGTCTTTAAAAATAAAACCATAGAACCTCCTGAACTTGCAAGTGAAAATAATTTCTGTACTCGGTACAAAAGTTTTTTCTTGGAAGAAGAACCTCGAATCTTATTTCGTTTAATAAAAGATACAGGCTACCCTTGTAATCCCACTCGTGCCAACGCCAATATATTCCACTCGGACTTGACAAATCAGAAGCAGCCGCGAGGTATTTGCGTTTTCCTTGTTGGCTACGTAAGTACCGGCTACAAAGCATGAACACAATGTCGTCTCAACTCCCCAATCACTGTCCAAGATCCCGAGATACCGTCTCTTCGAATTCCAGCGAATCCACAAAGAGACGTTGAATTCCCTGAGATGTGTCAGCAGAGATCACGACGGCCCCAGACGGCGAGTCTAATCGAATCTTTAAACGCCCGCCCCTCTATACCCAAGGGGACTCCATATTTACCGACGGGCCGTTAGAAGAACCTTCGCGCTATCAATCATTCCAAGTGCGTAATTAGAGTCCCTCGAGCCTCGAATTCGTTCCTTTTTTCAGTGGCCGCAATTTACTTTGTCGCGTCGTACCGTGTCGCACGCAAAACGTTATATAATACATTGTTGGAAAGCGCGCGTGCAACCGCATACCGCGTGGGTCCGTGGTCTTTTGCTCCTACTGGTATTTCGTTGGTGACTTACAACGACGTAGAAGTAGACGGAGCGTACAGTGCAGTAAGTTTCAGAATACAGGGAGAACGTTTAAAGTACGGATTCGGCCAGACTGCCCAAGGACCTTCACTTTCGAATATTCTTGTTTGATAGAGGAAAGGTTGAGAACCAATTTGCGAACGAGACAGAAATATGGTTTCTTTATATTTATGGTGAAAAGAGTTTAAGATAGATTGCCTCAAGCCAACTGATCACTTTGGAATATTCTTGTTTGATAGAGGAAAGGTTGAGAACCACTTTGCGAACGAGACAGAAATATGGTTTCTTTATATTTATGGTGAAAAGAGTTTAAGATAGATTGCCTCAAGCCAACTGATCACTTTGGAATATTCTTGTTTGATAGAGGAAAGGTTGAGAACCACTTTGCGAACGAGACAGAAATATGGTTTTTTTATATTTATGGTAAAAAGAGTTTAAGACAGACTGCCTTAAGCCACTTGTTCACTTTGGAATATTTTTACCTGATCACGAAAAGATTGAGAACCACTGTGCAAACGAGATAAGAAAATTTTTTCATTTACGGATGTTGGCGATGTCTTTAAACTAGTGCAGATTGGTTTGAGATATTAGAAGGTATAAGGTAGATCACCTTAAGTCGCATCCACCCTTTTGAAATATTTTTCGTTGATGACGGAAGGATTGAGAACCACTATGTGCAAACGAAACGAGACATTTTTTCATTTACGGATGTTGGTGATGTCTTTAAACTAGTGCAGACAGATTTGAGATATTAGAAGGTATAAGGTAGATCACCTTAAGTCGCATCCACGCTTTTGAAATATTTTTCTTTGATGACGGAAGGATTGAGAACCACTATGTGCAAACGAAACAAGAACATTTTGGTAATGTCTTTAAACTAGCGGAGAGTGATTTGAGGTATTAGAAGGCATAAGGTAGAACACCTTAAGTCGTATCCCCACTTTTCAATATTCTTCTTTGATAACGAAAGGATTGAGAACCACTATGTGCAAACAATTCAAGAACATAATTTTTTATTTACGGATGTGGGTAATATTCTAATCTAGCGGAGAGTGATTTGAGGTTCTTTGAGGTATAAGACAGACTACCTTAAGCCGCGTGTCCACTTCTGAATAATCTTCATTGATAACGAAAAGATTGAGAACCACTATGCAACCGCGTGAAAATAAACATTTTCTATATACAGATGTTCGTAATGTCTTTAAACTCGTGGTGAATGATTTGAGGTACTTGAAAGTGTAATACAGACCACCTTAAGTCGCGTTCCCACTTTTGAATATCTGAGCGAATGAGAACCACTGGGCGAACGGTGTACAATAATGTTATTTTATGCATATAACAGAGTTCAATTTAAAGCACGTTCAGATTTGACTCGGATTACCTGAAGCCACATTTCTGCAAAAAGACAAGGAATGCGAGTATGTACACAGATGAATAAGAGAGACCCGTTTGATGTGGTTCGGTCGCGTTAAATAATTCAGCTTAAGTCTAAAAGCACCCTTACGTTATCATTAAGCAATCTTCGCAACGGTACCGCGCCAGACAATTATTGACCACACTTGAGTCGCCCGACTCTGATTTAAAGATGCCACCACCGGGAGCTGACTGCGAGCGATATTAGAAAATTATGAGTCCATGAACTGCCCGTGTGTATACTAGTCTAGCAGTTTCAGAACCCCTTAACCATATGATCAAATTTATGAATATGCTCACGGAACACGATTTTCCCGGATTCTCAAAGGGAATCGTCGCACTATGTACGAAAGTATCTCTTGATCGGAGTGCTACACGTGGCTTAAGACTTAATTTAGATTAGACGCTCACAGTGTGGTTCGGTCACAGTATCTGCTCGGATATCGTGTTTTTCCGTTGATACACATTAAGTCTGATTTGTATGTACCCTCGCAAACTCGGCTTCCGCTAGAAAAAGTGGTGTAAGGGAAAGGCCTCCTACCACTTGGTCATGGACTTAGTCAAATTTAGGATAAATTAACATTCGGTTTGACGTTTATTTCAATGGTTGAAATAAATTTACCAAATGGTAGGAGGCCCTTCACCTACGCCACTTTGTGTCTTACTGGAAGCCGAGTTTAATCGTGAGGGTACCTCTGGGCCAGTTATAGTCTGTTCAAGTATTATTCGCTGTGTTTCAAGTGGACTACTAGGCTGATTTACGTTAGCCTCTAGTCGGGTACAATCACTGGACCGTCTTGTCTGTTATTGAAATACGATTCTAATTTTTGCTCATTGCTACTTTTTAGTGTGAGCCATTTGTCAAAAAATAACTTATTGCTATTTGTCAAAATAAACATGAATACACATATTGCTACTAGTTCTCATCTTTAATCTTGCGTTATCAATGCTACAACCTCTTCTTTAGCCTAAAATAATCATTGAAAAAGATATCATTTATCTTCCTGAGCAAAAAACTCAAACTAAACGATACTAAATATTTTATTCACTTTCTTTGAACTGACCAATTCAATTCTTTATACCAATCAAGGTAGCTCAAATGATCCCTGACTAAGTATCTTACAATCCAAGTTACAAGAATCATTGAAACTTCAGGTTTCTACTTGCAAAACAAAGATTCCAGGTGTAAAAGCGTTTATAAAATCCAAGACCAACAGAATGTAATCCAAAACTCTTCTATACCCTAAAATAATCATTGAAAAAGATAACGTTCAACTTCCTGAGCAAAAAACTCAAACTAAACGATACTAAATATTTTATTCACGTTCTTTGATCTGACCAATTCAATTCTTTATACCAATCAAGGTAGCTCAAATAATCCCTGACGCTCACAGCTAAGTATCTTACAATCCAAGTTACAAAAATCATTGAAACTTCAGGTTTCTACTTGCCAAAGGTTCCAGGTGTAAAAGTGTGTACAAAATCCAAGACCAACAGAATATAATCTACAACTCTTCTTTACCCTAAAATAATCATTGAAAAAAATAAAATTCATCTTCTTGAGCAAAAAACTCAAACTAAACGATACTAAATATTTTATTCACGTTCTTTGATCTGACCAATTCAATTTTTTATACCAATCAAGGTAAAATGATCCCTGACGCTCACAGCTAAGTATCTTACAAACCAAGTTACAAGAATCACTAAAACTTCTTGCAAGGCAAAGGTTCCAGGTGTAAGAGGGTGTACAAAATCCAAGACGAACAGGATGTAATCTTTTCAACGTACAGGAATTGCATTTGCATCGGTGTGCCGTAACCAGATCCCCGGCGTAAATCAATCTTTCACCGTTTCAAGAGCAAAAGGTAGTAATCCTAGGCGTGGACATCCCTCAGAACCTAACTGGCTCGAAGCCATTCTTCTCGCATGGTCACGTCAATGTGCGTTTTTAATTGCCGTGATGTAACTCGAGACAGGAATTCACGCGAACGCCCCGAGTTCGATGATTTACAGGCCCTAAACGTCGCTTATTCTTCCCGTTGGTGGACAGACATTGGACTATTATACGGCGACCATGGATGAATGGCCGTGCTTTAATGTTCTTTTGTTCTTCCTCGTAAGAATGATTTACGCGGCACGAAGTTACCTTCGACTTATTTGCTTCACTGTCTTTCGATGCTTTCAATACTAATCCGTCAATGTTCTGTGAATACATTTGGATTTCGAGGCGCCATTAAAAACATGGCAGGTGTGGGTGCTATCTGAGGAAGAATTATACAACCTGACAAATATGGCAAGAGAACATTTGAACTTTATCTTTATCCTTGGACGATGGTACCCAAGTAGTATACAAAAAGTATGATACAAATTATACTTAGAATATATTTCACAGTCTGAGCAGTCAGCACAAAAGACAGCAACAATTTTAATGACTTTTTATTCGAAGAAAATGTCTGTCACTGGTTTATGACGAACAATGATTTTAAAGGAACAACAACCAACGAACATTAACAGTGGAATCTTTAGTGACATTAACGTTCAATAATTTTCCCGAAAATCATAAATATTGTTGTGTTTTACGTGACCAGCGGGAAATAAATAATCTTTTCGGCACGGTTTGAAACGCCACCCAATAAAAGTGTATATATATAGTGATGACGATGGAGACGGAACATGCCTTCGCATTATTGAGACGAGAATAGTAGTCGAACTGGGAGTGGCGAGGAGAAAAGCATTTATCATAAACATAAGTTACAATAAATGTAACATTGTAGACGATCGCAGTTATCATCAACGTCATTCGGTCTCACGAACGCCGTTCAGCCAGGATCCGAGCTAAAGAATTCGAGATCAACGGATTACTTTATTTTTATTTCGATCACATGAGCCGCCATCTTGAAATAGGAGTCCGATGATGGAATCTAATTTTATCCGAATTTTCACTGTAACGTTACCTTCTTTGGTGTGTTCATTGGAAGAATGAGAAACTACGTTTTCAGCCGATTCTGTTTCTTGTCGAAACATTTTCTTCATCGACGTTGACGTTAGTCCACTTTCGACTCACAAGTAGCTACCTCTTAATCCCTTCCGTCTGACAATCGTCATTTTTCACTTGTCTAGTTTTAAATACCTTCGTAACAACGACGTTCTTTCCTGACAAATGACTCGTTTGTTTTAAGGATCCCTGTCTATTTCCCAACGCTTGAACCGCATGTTTGTTCTCCGGAAATAGGATCGTTCTGAGGACGTTTCGATGCTTGTGGGGATTGTCTCGAACGGCAGTCTTATTATACTTACAAAGAGGTGTCAGAAACCAATTTTTTTGTAAATTTGCAGACGAGTAAAGGGCCTCGAAATACTAAATATGCTATATTAAGTTTAAGCGGAAATTCATATTTGGGGCACGAAAACACCCCTTGTTTAACACATGTGTGAACAACATTGAAAGATTTGCTTTGCTTTAAAAACTTTTCTGAGTATATCTTTACTTATATTTAAATAGTATTAATAATCTCAATACCAGAAATTATCCTACGTATCCCCTAAAAATCGTTACAAGAAATTTGTTAGAAAAGCTCATTTCCCTCAGAGTGTATTTGAAGATAGTTTTTCACGATCTTCGGGAAATAGGTAGCAAAATTTTCGTACATATTTCTGCTATTGAATTTATTAATACTATTTAGCCATAAGTAAAGAAGTAGAAAATTTTTGAAATTAAAGTAAATCTTCGAATGTTGTATACAGGGGTTTCTTACCCTAATTATGAATTTCCGCTTACTTAATAATTTGAAGCTCCCTACTCGTCTGCAAAGTTACAAAAAAATCGGGTTCTGACACCAACCTAACCCTCCTTGTTAGTAAAAGTATCTTTTCTTTAAATAATATAACTTACAGTGCCTTTTTGCTTCCATTAATCGAGACTCACGAAGGCATCGTTTCTTCTGACGAAGAGAAAACATGGCGAAGATTCAAAGGCACGGATAGAAGAAAATGGACACCCGGAAGAATCATCGAACCAATACGCAACCACGTCCAGGACTAATGGCACCTCTTAAAACCGATACTTTGAGTGTACGAAGCAAATAATACCGACACGTGACCCGCGGTAAACTGCACGCAAGGGATGTGCACGAAATTGACTTTCACATCGACGTAACCGTGTACCGTGACGGTGTATAACCGTGGTCGTAAAATAACGAAATCAAAGTCGGGGGATTTACGAGTTCTAAAATTGTTGGAAACTCCGCGTCCCGCGGTCGTTATAAATGTACGCTTGTATCGCGTCCGGTTCGAACTAAATATGGTCACGTGAGGGCTGCTCTCTACCATCGGCCAATAAAGATACACGAGTTTCCCTCGAACCATTCGATATCGTCGAAAAATTCCAATCGTCCATTAAGAGATTTATTACCTGTTAAACATAAAATAGAAACTTTATCAACCCTCGTTCACCGCTAGACTCACAGGTATGTAAAAAAAAAAAATAGTTTCAATCCTCAAAACCCATTACATCAGGATAAATGGTTCCCGTTTCCTACAAGCAATTCCACTTTGAGAAATTTATTATGCGTGAAATATAAAATAGAAACTTTAGCAATCCCTGTTTGACGTTAAACTCAGAGATACGCCAAAAAAATTATTCAATCCTCAAAACCCATTACATCGGAATAAATAGTCCCCGTTTCATACAAGCAATTCCACTTTGAGAAATTTATTATGCGTGAAATATAAAATAGAAACAATCATCGTACAACGCTAGACTCACAGGTATGTAAAAGAAAATAGTTTCAATCCTCAAAACCCATTACATCAGGATAAATGGTTCCTGTTTCCTACAAGCAATTCCACTTTGAGAAATTTATTATGCGTGAAATATAAAATAGAAACTTTATCAATCCTCGTTCAACGCTAGACTCACAGGTATGTAAAAAAAAAAAAATAATTTCAATCCTCAAAACCCATTACATCAGAATGAATGATCCCCATCTCCTGCAAGCAAGTCCACTTTGAGACATTTATTACGTGCGAAATATAAAATAGAAACTTTATCAGTTCCTGTATAACGTTAAACTCAGAGATAGGTATGCCATAAAAATAATTTTAACGCTCAAAACCTATTATACATCAAGATAAATGGTCCCCATCTCCTACGAGCAATTCCACTATGAGAAATGTATTATGTATGAAATATAAAATAGAAACATTATCAATCTTCGTTCAACGTTAAACCCACAGGTACGTAAAAAAACTAATTTCAATGCTCAAAACCCATTCCACCAGCATAAATTGTCATCATCCCCATATGGTACAAGCAACTTCACTTATCCACGGTACAAAAAGAAAATACGACGCGGTAAAATATCGAAAATTTCGCGATATTTTCCAGGACACCATAATAGCACGAATGTGGGCGAAGAGGGGAAAGAGAACGAATATTTCCAAAGGTCCCTGCGAATAAATGGCATACGAGGAAGTCGCTGGACAATATAACGAAAGTGAGCGTCGTTTCGCCGACAAATCCTGCCCACGGTTATTTCCGTCATGGCTGTCTCCCCCGTGTACCCCAGTGCAAACACCCCCGCTGGGTGTTCCGCGACACATCAAGGCATAAGGGCCGTCATAAATATCACCCGATGCCTTTGGCCGCGGTTGTCGACGCCGCCGCGACGGCGAGACTCTAGTTTTCTAGATGAGACCGCAACCGCGGACGCGCCATTAAGCTGATCAGGGGGTGTAGCGCGGATGGCGAGGAGGTGGGACCAGGGGGATAGGTGCATAATTCGCGAGTTTGAGCCAATGAAAATTGTGCGAAGCTGGCGTACAAACCGGTGGCGGGATTTGGCTCGAAATTCTGACACATTTGTTTCTAGGGAAAAGTGTCCTTTGGATTCGTTGGTAAGAACATAGTGCATTATAGTATGTGGTACTACTATAGGGTGTACTATAGCAGTGATGGCTAACCTTTTAGATACCATGGGCTAATTTTTTCTAATTTAATCAATTCTTAAGTTATATGCGGAAGGACCTGAAATGGAAGGAAATAGAACCAAAGAATCGGCTTTGGGTACTTGAGAAATTTTATCACTTGTAATCTTCCAATGCGCCTGTACTATATATGTATGCATTGGAACTTTCATGGAGGAGTAGGATGGTGCTTATTTAAACAAAACAGTTTCTTTAGTAGTTTTTCACGGGCCACTTGTGTTCATCCTTATGAATCAGTAATATGTTACTTTTTTATTTTTTTTTGTTTTAGTTGAATGGTAAGCGTTGCTACCAGAGGTTGAATTTTGTGTTTTTTAAGAAGAGGAATATAATTTTCTTTACGACATATTATGGTGATGGTTATTTAATCAAAACGAATAGTTTTGTATTTTTTCACGGAGCAACCTGTCAATATGTTTACCTTTATAAGTGATATGGTATTTAAACAATGTTTGTTAGTTCAATGCAGTGATTCCTCGATAAATGCGACAGGAGCGACGACGTTATTCCCACCACTAGAGGAGTCCACTGTGAAACCAATCAAAAAACAAATTAATGAGGGGCTGAAAACCTTTCCGCCTTACCGTGAATGCTCCCGAGCACATCACACTCATCGAGACATTACTGTATTAAGGGTTGTTACCAGCTCTTGGATTTTGTGTTTGTTAAAAAGAAGAATGCAACTTCCTTATCAACATATAACGATCCTTTAACACATTTATTTAACATTGAAATATTAATTACAAAATAAATTTGTGAACCAACAGTTTTCAAGAATAATCAAATCACATTTATGAAATCTAATTTCGGAAATAATACCATTAGGCTAATAAACTTGATTTCTTAATGCGAGGATATTTCTATCCGAATTGCCTCACTACTAGCAACAAATACCGTTATAAATACTCTATTAAACCGACTCTGAGATTTATAGAAAGTCTGATGTATGAATTCGTCATTCAAAATATTAATAATCAGGTAACTCTAAAATATAATGAAATGTAATGAAATTTGAACCATGCCAATTTCTTATCACAGAGAACAAAATGTTAAGGTGCCCAAGCAATATTCTAAAAGTTGAATTTTAAGCACCACCCCAATGGACAGCAGTGTTTGAATTTGAAATTATTTATTTGATCTAATTTGAATTAGATATTCTGTTCTAGATGTAGGAGAATTAACATCACCAACATTTACACCTAAATATAGATATAATTGGAGTTAAATATTCTCTTCTAGTTATAGGAGAATTAACATCACCAACATTTACACCTAAATATAAATATAATTGCAATTAAATATTCTGTTCTAGTTATAGGAAAATTAACATCACCAACATTTACATCTAAATATAAATATAATTGGAATTAAATATTCTCTTCTAGATATAGGAGAATTAACATCATCAACATTTACACCTAAATATAGATATAATTGGAATTAAATACTCTGATCTAGATATAGGAGAATTAACATCACCAACATTTACACCTATATATAGATATAATTGGAATTAAATACTCTGATCTAGATATAGGAGAATTAACATCACCAACATTTACACCTAAATATAAATATAATTGAAATTAAATATTCTGTTCTAGATATAGGAGCATGACGACTGTTTCGAAAAGATGGTAAAAATGGTAAGTTCAGAGTGTCCGTGATTATCTGTGCTAGTTCCATTCAGAATTTAGAATTAATCAGTCACAATCATCATTGCAAAATTAATAGAAATGATGATAGAGAGAAAGAGGAATAGAGAAGGAGGAAAACCCACTTCATACCTACACGATACTTCGATCAATTTAAACAGATCGTCCAAGTTTCACAACGTTCTCGAAGGTGTAACACGCCTCTGTCCGCGTTTTCGTTCATGAACCGCCGAACGATTAAAGCTAACCGCCTCCTTGTCTCGCGTCGTCGTCGGTGCAATACGCACGAGACGCGCAAAACGAAAGAAATCCCTCTTTGAGGTGGGCCGACGTGTCGCTAGCAAGCGGGAGGAGTTCCCGGCCTGTTCCGGACGACGATTACGCCTCTTGATGTAATTTATCGCGCGGAAAAGACGGCGTGCGGTCGCGTCTCGTAACACGAGAACCAACGAAGATCCGCGCCAACTTCGCCCCCTGATGTAATTAATATGCGAAACTGTCGACCAGAGTTTGTTCGTGCAATATTACCGTTCTTCTATCGAGTTAATATTTTCGAACTAACTTTCCCAAATAAATTCTTTCCACCCACTTTACCGACCAGTTCAGGTGTCAAATATTAAACCATTCGGACCTGAATTTTCTTTTAACAATACAAACAAAATTTGATTGCACATTTTAACTCAGTAGACTGTTTATTTTTTTTTTTGTACTTAATAATTCATTAAAGTACATTGTAAATTCACAACAGAAATAAAACAAAAAAGGTTGCAATGTCACAAGTTCAGTCAGAATGGCATTACTGTCACTTTGTTCAATACCTACACGAAATCCTACTCAATAAATCAATTTCTTTTCGCCCTTCTAAAAAATTCCATGTTTTCGACATGTGAAATTTTTCTCCCAGTGATGTGATATGTCATCGAAATTCCATGGGTCAAAGCTTCGAGTCCAGATGAAAAAAACGCGAGTCAAATGATCCGTCTATACGGGTCATTTCCCCAGATTCGTCATTGCCACAAACGAATACGAGATGTATATTTACAGAACAGGTTTAGAACCAAAATTATAGAAGCCAATGTTAAATATTATTCAAAACTAACTGGGAAAGTAATGATTTCTTTTATGTCTAGTACAAATATGTAGAGATATAAAGGTTCTAGCAATTACAATAAGAAAATGCAAATAATTTGCTATCTTTATATGTGAGCTTTAAATATACATATTTGCAAACAAATCAATGAGATGCAACAAATATCCTTGTCCTTATTAGTCAATATTTAATGGTTGAAATAAATTTTCAAAATAGAAGAAACTGTTTTGATTTGAATAAGCAATTTGTAAAACAACATGGCAGAATAACCTCCAAAGTCACACCAAATCAGACATGTAAGATAACAAAGAGAACTCTGCACACATTTGAAATGAGGTTAAGAAACAATTACACACTCAGAAACTTGGTTTTTCACATGTATCTATGTTTTTTATATGTAATCAATTTAAGTATCCACTTTATATATTTAAGAAAAAACGAGTAAAAATCTATATCTCTTCCTCCATAACATCCTCTTAAAAGACAACACTATACACTAACAGCACAAAATTTCTCTAAATAAAATATTTAATTGATGTCACAAGTTCAGTCAAAATGGCATTACTGTCACTTTGTTCAATACCTACACGAAATCCTACTCGATAAATCAATATCTTTTCGCCCTTCAAAAAAATTCCATGTTTTCGACTTCTGAAATTTTTCTCCCAGTGATGAGATATGTCATCGAAATTCCATGGGTCGAAGCTTCGAGTCCAGAAGAAAAAAACACGAGTCAAATGATCCGTCTATACGGGCCATTTCCCCAGATTCGTCTGCGACACGGCGCCGTCACGGAAACGGATCTGTCAGTCACTGCCGCAAACGAAAGGGAGGGGGGTGGTCGGTTATTGCCAGGAAAATATATCGAGGATCGTAAAGATCAGTTGGCTGGTGGACCGACTCGAGACGATCTTGAAATACAAATTTATCGCGGACGATGGTGAACCCCCAGGTTCCCCCGCGTGACGTTCCACGGCCATTTCTAAACCCGTGTGCAAATCCGCAGGAAGTGAACGCGTGGGCGAATCGGGTGTACGCGACTTTTGGCGGCATTCCAGCCGCTCGTTTCTAGCCCGTGGAAAGCTTCTAACGAGGGAACAGGAGGCTCGTTTTCGTTCTAAGAGGATCTAGGCCTCGTGCCTCGTCGATCGATAAATCGATAAATGTTTTAACGCCTTTAGAACGAGCGTGGTTTTTTAATTTAAACTTAGAGGTAGGGGAAACCTGGGCAGATTGTAACACGAGGTAAATTGTAATATAATTAACATTTTCTGAACGACAAATTTGGCAACGTAGCAGGATGCCAGAGCGGTTTGAAAATATTGATTTCGGTTGTTTCATTGCAACAATCGATCATCAAGTGTCTGTTTTGTAGCTACTGGTTGGATTTTTATTATTTGGAGCATGTCAGCTTTGTCCTAGCATTTTTATATCAATTAAACACCATCAGACACCGTTTAAATTTTTGCTTCTTTGGCGCAAACGAATCATTATATATTGGTTTATTATAGTTTAATGTTTAGTTTCTCGTTTGTTGAGACAAAACCGAAAAATTAAAGCTTGGGGTAATTTGTAACAAATTGCTTGGGGCAAAATGTAACATATTACTAAATGGTAATAAAGCAAACTTGCTATTTGCTGAAATATTAGTTACTTTTAGGATGAGAACATACAAGAAAAGAACAAGAAAAGGTTCTACTTCTAAAGAAGATATGAACACTGCACTGACAGAAATATTCCTTGTATTTGTCAGTGAATAAATAATAATTGTTTAATCCAAATATTTCAAATGCTTAATAATGACATGCATTTTCATTTATATTCTTTGGAAATGTTTATTTGTATTCATATTTGTGTTCAACTAAATAAAACAGACGTGTTACAATTTACCCCTGACTGGAGCACATTCTAACAAAAGTTCAGATCTGTTTAAGATGAACATAGATGTCTAAGTATCAAAGATTTTGTCACATGTTTACACTCAATTAGTTGACCAAAGATCTGAGCAGTAAGTCACGCAAATTATTTCCTGATTGAGGAATACACTTTTCAGAAAAAATTGTGAAAATTTTTTTTGTTACAATCTGCCCCGATCTCCCCTAATGTTAAGATGGTTTGCTGTGAAATGATGTTTTAAAATAGTAGAGGAGGTGGTCTAAATATGGGCTAGCACTTCTACAGACTTATAGGAAGAAATGCTTCAAACCTTTGCTAATTCGTTTTTCCTTCGAAGCCTTCGAACCTCGGCAAAAAAAACGAAGGGATAAGAAAGATAAAAACTCCCCCAACCCCAGTGGTGGGGATAACGCCTGGACAATAATCGTGTAGAACAAGCCAGACGATAATCGAGTGGAGTCTGTACTTCAAAACTTATTGTCAAACCTGTTGAAGATTTTTAAGATGTAAAACTTCAATCTATCTAATCGTGGGGTTAAAATAAGCTTCTTTTGTTTTTGGGTTGTAGTTTCTCACTATTCCCGCTATAGTGAAGTAGTTAACATGACTCTATACCAGGGGTAAACAAATTCTTCGATAATGAAAGTCATATATAATACTTTTCATACATTTTCAAATGTTCAAGAAACACAGAACACATTGTATTTATATTTTGTACTATTAATATAGAAATTTAGGAAATAATGGTTATGAAACCCAATGTATTATTAACCACATTTAGTCCCTAGCCTGTATTTTGTCCACCTCCCCTACAGGAATATTTAAGTACGTTTGTCAAAAAATTCTTTAAATTGTGGGCCTAATTTATACTGTTACTATACTCGTCTGAAATTCAGTGTTAAATGATCAAAAAGAGACCTATACCTCATTCAACAAGTCTAGTCAGTAAATTACAAACAAAGGGAGGTGATGATCATTTAAATGGGACAGGGACAGAGCCAGTTGCCACACAGTACCTGAGCTCAGCACGCAAATGTTTTGGTTATTCTTATTGACTCGTCTGGTTGAACGGATAATTAGGTGTTCCTACAAGTGTTCATGCCTTCCAATAGCGGCCATATTCAATGTAATGTTTCGAATTGAAAATATTGTACTCTCAGAATATATTATTTACATCGTATGTAAACACGCACTAAACGAAACTGAAAGATTACTCGATGGAGAGAAGAATCCCTCTAGGTTGCCGAGAATAGACGAAGAAACGTGAGAATATGGTTGAATGGAATCAACGCCGGTTCCAGTTGTGTCAGCCGCACGCATTCCGAGGTTCTTGAGTGCTTTCCGACACGAGGAATTCGTAAATATTTCGCTCACACGCTAAAATAAAGCTTCTCTCGCGGAGTGCATCGTGCCTTGTTAGCCACGTTGCCTGATTCATCGATTGTTATTACGCAAAAACGGGAGCAGCACTCTTTCGCTGGTAAGTTTCCATGGTTTACGTTAAAATTCTAGTATAAATTTGTACACCGTAATAAACGATTATTCAACAATGTAGATTGGAGAAACGAGTAACGTATAATAATTAATAGAAAAACAATTCAGTCAAAAGTGTTATCAATTATTTATAAAACTATGTACTCCCTGAATCTTTGAAAAATCTACAAGCTTAATTAAATCTATCAGTCATTCAACATGAAATCGAACATTTTTTCGAGTAAAATTTCGGAGTTTGTTGAAACTTGAATATGTTGCAGTCTCCAATGATATATAAACGTGTTTCGAAGGATTTTAAAAAATTTTTTTAATTGTTAATTTTACAGCTGTTTGAAATATAGTGTCAAAATTTTTCAATTTTAAAAATTTCCGACAGTTCATCGAAATACGTTTATATATCATTGAAAGCTAAAATATATTCAAGTTTCAACAAAATCCGAAATGTTACTCCAAAAAGTGACAGAATTCGTGTGGAATGACCCATCAGGAAAGGAGACTGAAGAACACAACAAATTTTTATCAATAAGGTACTTCAAGTTCACTTACATTTTTTAGAAAAAACAGAATTCTACTTAGTTCATCAGTCGTCGAAAATTTAAAATAGAAAACAGAAAATCGCGTGCCCTATAAACTGTCGCAAACAGCACACGCGTGACACATTGAAGCCGTTAAAAATTCCGCCACGCGAATTTTTTCCCGTCAAACGATCCGTGACGCGTCGCGTTCTACCGAATAAATTCCATTCAGATATACCTCCAGCTCACGGTGCTCGTTAATTCAGAAAGGAAACAATTAAAACCGCGGCGTTTAAGAACGCGAGGAAGCACATCATTAACGGGGGGCCATTTTGGCGTTAAGGCCGTTTGGAGGAAACAAAATACATACCTAGATACCTTGCAGTGTATACAACGATACCACGTATATATACAGGGTGAACCACGAATCGTGATCAATAGAGATTACTCTGTTATTATAGCAAATTTTTGTCAACTCTTTTTTTTCATGATTTTTCAAGATCACATTCAATTTTATTCAAATACACGTATAATTTTTTTACACCTAACACATGTTATGTTATAATACCGAATTCGTCTCGAAATCCTCTAACAGATAGGCGTAAAAAAATTGTAGGTGTATTTGCAAAAAATTTAAGGTGACCTTGAAAAATCTAATTCGTCTCGAAATCCTCTAACAGATAGGCGTAAAAAAATTATAGGTGTATTTGCAAAAAATTTAAGGTGACCTTGAAAAATTATGGAAAAAAAGAGTTGACAAAAAATGTGCTGTAATCACGTTAAAACTCTCTTGAAACCATGCTATACCTGATAAAAACATTTTTTATCGGACTAGTAATAACAGAGTAATCTCTACTGATCACGATTCATGGTTCACCCTATATATATCCATAAATAATGGGGAATAAATTTGCTTTCGGTTGCACTTTATGTCAGGATCACGCGAGGCGTGCTTCTGACGTGACTTCCAAGTATGAAACGTTTCGGCTCTATCTCGTTTTGCTATATTCCGCTCTTAATCGCGGATTAAATCGATCCCGTGAGGCTCGGTTCCGAGCTTTCAGGAAATCACGATATCCTTAATGACCGCTAAGATATGTTTGATCGATATTACCGTTCTAGTTAAATCTTGGCAACTTATGCACAGCTTATAAATGCAATGCGGCGATCCATTAATCGAGAATTGCACGCGATTCCACCCTAGGAGAACGTCATCGCTCGTAAATTTGACAAACACTTTGCAATTTCGATAAACGGGGCTTTTCTTAGTACGTATTCCAGTGTTCTTGTGAAATTATAACATACTAAAGGAAAACTAGTCAAGAAACACCAATAGGAAATACGAAATATACAAAAGGCAGATGTATATTTACAAAAAAGGTTTAGAACCAAAATTATAAAAGCCAATGTTAAATATTATTCAAAACTAACTGGGAAAAGTAATGATTTCTTTTATGTCTAGTATAAATATGTAGAGATTTAAAGATTCAAGCAATTACAATAAGAAAATGCAAATAATTTGCTATCTTTATATGTGAGCTTTAAATATACATATTTGCAAACAAATCAATGAGATGCAACAAATATCCTTGTTCTTATTAGTCAATATTTAATGGTTGAAATAAGTTTTCAAAATAGAAGAAACTGTTTTGATTTGAATAAGCAATTTGTAAAACAATATGGCGGAATAACCTCCAAGGTCACACCAAATCAGACATGTAAGATAACAAAGAGAACTCTGCACACATTTGAAGTGAGGTTAAGAAACAATTACACACTCAGAAACTTCGTTTTTTACATGTATCTAATGTTGTTATCTATTCTGTAAATCAATTTAAGTATCCACTGTATATATTTAAGAAGAAACTAATAAAAATCTATATCTCTTCCTCCATAACATCCTCTTAAAAGACAACACTATACACTAACAGCACAAAAGTTCTCTAAATAAAATATTTAATTGAAAAGCTTTATTATAATACGTACTCACATATTCTTTATTAACGCCAGCACTATAGACAGTCGATCAGCAATTTCCTTGTTTAAACGAAACCGCTCCAAAGTCTGTTTCCTCTTGTATCTTTATTTACACACCATCCACACACGCAATACACGAATTTTATAAAAAGAACACAAACACTCTGTACAAGAAATTCACTTCAAGAATTTTGTTAAATTACGTTAGACGTACTTCACCGACTTCCAGCTCCGTGAATAATGTAATCACCAGCTTTGGGTCACTACCTTTTTGTAGGACAGGTAGAATAAACCCTCGAACGATTTAAATGGCGACCACTTGACGCGGGACAACGATACGGTGGCGCCATCTGCGATCGTTGCTTCCGGTATCGAGTAGCAGTAGAATGGCAGTTGCGCGCAAAACTCTGTTTATTTACGTGCTGTCGATGATTAATTGATCGCGAACTCGCGTCCACGAGCAATAACTGTCGAGTGACCGTTGGAACAGCAAGTTCGAAATGGTGTACGCGTGACAGACAATAAGACGTTGTATGAAGTGTGAACGAAAATGTGGTGAATGTCGACGTACAAAATCGTTCGCGTTGGCTGTCGTCATCGTCGTTCTAACCTATTTCCCCGAAACATTGTATCTTACATTCTGGAATATTCCGACGGGCTGTCAACGTTTGTTTCCCAACAGTGGTTCGGCATGATGCCATGTTCCCGCAAACGCTGAGCACAGAAACGTGCAAAATCGCGAGCATGGCCGACGAGGTGCTGCCGGCGAGTTTGGAGAAACTCGAAATTGATCGTCTCTCGTCGAGCTGTCCTCAGTAAGCAATTCTCGACGGAGCTCTCTCGGTCCTCTGTCGGCATTGATCATTCAAAAGCGCCTGCTCCACGCGAACGGTCCCGGGTCCGGGATTACCTCGAGTCTTACCCCCCCGGGAATCCTCGACGCGCGTTCGATATATCGGATCGTAGCAGTATTGCGACTCAATCCCTTTTCATGCGCGGTCAAGGTCTTCGATTAACGTTACCCCGTTTCGATTAAGTACATGACCATCTCTCTCGCTCGTTCTCGCTCCCTCTGTTTACATCGCGCGTGCCTTCGATTTATTAAATGATGCAACCGCTCGCCAGCACGCATTTCAACGACCGTCGTTTCTTGGTGTCGACGTACCAGACGGAGCACACGGTTAACCGTCATCCGTAAGGGAATTGAAATGTTTACATACCAGAGGGGAGATCCATGGAACGTTACTATACCTCGTGACTTTCGTTGTTATTATTGTGTTATCCATAAAGATTTGCCCCGTTAACGACGTGCCCTTAAAGAAGTTTCATACAAGTTCCGCCGAAGTGTGTTTGTGACATGAAAGTAAATTTCTTGTTTGTTGTTGCCTTTTAAATCGATGCGAAGCTGCACTTTGAACCGTTCGGGCGTGAGTTCCCCCGGTTTCACGTCAATGCATAAACGACAAACGAACTGATATTTACCAATATTCGATTCAGTACTGAGTACCAGGAATGATGAATCATCATTGGATGATATTAGATAATTCTTTTACAATGGTCCTGTCAATGTTTATGAATATAGTCTCTTGTTTATATTAGATGTAACACCTGAACAGTGATATAATTGTTTTTGTTTACCATGATTATTCTTTTGGAGAGTGATTAATCGTGAACATCTCTGTTGTTTCAGCATTACCACCACTGACACAGCGAAGTCACCGAATATGTTTAGAAGTACAAGTAAAAGTGTCGGGTCCGATTGTAATTATCTGTTTCAAAGAAGATCAATGCCCAGTAGGCCAACGTTGACCTCGATTGGCCCTAAGGGCATAAAAAGCACAACGAACTTCAAACCATCAAAGAATGAAAGAGTACTTGATAAGAATAAGAATTCGATAATCAAAGAGGCTGTTTTAAAGTTAAACGATACCGGCACTAACTGTCTTAGTGATAATGTAGCAAGTACACTGATTAAGGAGACATGTAAATTTAGTATTCCCTGGAAGAACACAAAGGTTTTTGGTCAAGGGTCAGTGACAAAGGACTTTAAAACGCTAAACATTAGTCAGGATACTAGACAGGCTAAAGACGATACTAGCATCCAAGATAATTACCAGGCCAGTAGTTTTCAAAGAGCACGTAGCAATACGATGCCAAGCTTAAAAAGAGGGCCTGGTCCAGGTGGAGGCAGCACCAGCAGCAGCCAGTCGGAGACAAGTGGTTCGTCTGGTCAGCCTTCAAGTTCAAATACATGTTCGGTACAAGCGCGAATATCACCGCCCTCGTGCGACGTCACTATCGATGAACTTGCCAGCTACTTCGAGGAGTTTGTTCATATTCCAAAGAAGATGTCGCACATGGCAGAAATGATGTACATTTAATTGTAACGTGTTGAGTTACTGGCAGATTTCTTATACAGTTTTTCAAGGACTAGCATGCAGCGTTTGTGCATGACAACGAGTCTAAATACTATATGTTTGCTACAAAAACCAATTTAATTTGGTACCTAAATTATACATAATATAGGGTTAAAAAACACAAAAAAAAACAGAAAGAATAAGAAAATGCGTCTCTGTAGAAAGTATTAAAAATGATTCGATTTCGATATCGTTTTAGAAAAAGTGATAAGAAGAAAGAAAAAGAGTGAACAAAAAAAAAAATAAATAAAACACGAAGATAACAAAAACGATGTGCGGGTTTGTTTCTTTCTCTAAAAATCGTTTGTGTCCTAACTAATTCGTTTCGTTTCTAACGAACAAAAAGGAAAAAAAGGTTTAATATCTTTTATTTACAAATTTTTGTATTGCGAAATGAGAGATTGGTACTAAAATAAATTTCTTGGAATTATTAATGTGATTTGTATCATTCAAATTCCCGAGCTTCTACTTGTACGTGCGTAAAGGTCGTTTGTTAAGGTCACCAAACACTTTCCTGTTCCGTATGATACATAATATATTTATCTGCATAGGCTTATGATACTTAATACAATGATACAAAGTAACCGTTAAATTACTTAATGATAATAAGCTTTGGTACGTAAACAATGACGATATATTGATCCGTTTCTTCTTTTCTTTTCATTTTTTACTTTAGGTACGAGTGTGAACCATGTTGACGCGCTGTGTGTACTGTAAGAACCCTCGACGAAAGCCTAAAATTGCCCGTAAAAAATATCCATCTATTTGGTGTGCGCATCACGTGACGACTGTTTATCAGTTTTATCATTTCGTTTAAACATCTACGAACGGTTGTGTCCAGCAGCTTCCCCGGCACGTTCAGTTATTTCGTGGTAGCCCCGCGCAACACTCAAACTCTGTATCAAAACATGAGGTCTGTCGCTATATCACAGATTTAGTAAAATTTCATTTGAACGGAGCCACGACGAAACGAATTTCAGAAACGGTGAATAATCAGGCCCTACTTTCCGAAAGAAACGCGCGTTCGTCGGCGAAGACAGAACGAAAAGAAACGTTTTTAAATGGTCGTCGTACTCGAAACTTGTCCCCAAGCCGAGAGACGCGGTGTTTGGACAATGAAGGACCGATCTATGATCTGGAAGATTGATCGAACGGGATTGTTGCACGATGTGACTAATGACAGTAACGAAGCCGTGCCTAAATATACGAGTCAAAATGTACGATCGGTGTTAACGATTATTACGTTACACGGCAATACAGTTGAAAGTATTGTTTGCAGAGGTACTACGGCTTATGAACAATACGATTGTATGGAGTGGTAAAAATAACTATCTAATAGAAGTAGCGAAAATGCGGTGAAAGTTATCGTGAAGAACTACTCGATCGATAATTGCGACGGTAAACATTTATAGGCTGTGGAACATACAGCTCGACTCCTTATCAATTCTACCATCTTAACACTGACAGAGGTGTACAAATTATAGAGGAGCAGAATTTACAGCAAAAGAACTATCATATTCTGCTTTACAATTTGAATTTAAGTTTATATTGGTTCTGAAGATCTTAACTCTTTCACTTTGACTCTAACAATTTGTATACCTCTGTACATTTTTCGTTAATAGCTTTACATTGTTTCACAAACCAGGGTATTAAGTATAATTCGGTGAAATACCATTATTACATTCGTAACGGGTCCTTTCATATCTGGGAACATCTATTATCTCAATCTATTCGAAAACACGAAACGCAGCGTCTCCCGACAAAGAATTCGATTCTGAAATAAGATAAATGTTAAAATTTTGAACATATGTATCCTTTCATTTTCCAGAAAGAAACTGTTCGATCACGGTAGAGATTGTGCCCATTTAGACTTCTTACTCAAATATCGACGAAATGATACTAATAATTCAACAGGCACCACAAATATGAAAATTTACAACAATTCTGTTGACAGTGTTTCGTCTTTCACTGACGCCGTTGAGAAAAAGTTTCGTGACTATAAAAGCCGTGGAAAATTTATGCCGAGTATAGTCGTCGAATACGTTCGAATACAGCTGTTTCTGTTCTAAACAATATCAGTCTCTAGGTCCAGTGGAAAGGCCACATGATGCCCTTACCAGTATAACATTTAAATATACCACTCTCTTTAAGTTTTCCTCGGGTGAAATGATGTGTACAATAGTGACACTCGGTACAGAGAAATCAAATGCAGGTTGTATCCACTGGGTGGACAGCTGATCTCGTATTATCATTCGAACAGATACAACATGGTTATGGAATTGACCAAAAGATGGTATATAAAGAGTTCTTGGGTCTAATTTGGGGGAGTATGGACTGTATAAATTCTGTTTCAGTTCAATGTCTTTCTGTTCTAATTTCTCTGTTTCTAAAACGTCGATAGGACCCGATTGTCAAGGGGCTCACTTCATCAACCACGCTGTATCTTTCCAACGGATCATACAATATGAAAACCGCGCACGACTGTTTTCCGGCCTACCCCAACTACGGCGACAACATGATCAATCCAGCGAAACGTGTTAAAAAGTGACCATTCTCCATTGCGAGAAAACACAACAACATTTTTATCGGTATAAAACGCTCATAGAAAAAGTTTTTACTGGACGTAATACAGCTACTTTCTAAACTCTACGTAAACATGTTTTTTTCCACGTGCACTCACCGCGTTCGTACTACGCGGAGAATAAATTAGTCAACTCACACAACGAAGGTATGGCGTTCGCCTCGCTAACCATAGTAGAAAACATTATATTATATATCGGTATACTATGTATATCTATATATATATATAAAGTAGCAATAGAATGTCGAGTTCGCGACGTGTTCCAGTGCACATACATAAACCGTGTTAAGTATTCCATTGACTGGATATCTTGGGGATGTTTGCAGTCAGAACTGTAATGGACGTAAGGGTTGATTGCTTAAAGTCACGTTTGGTAATTACCTATCAAACATAAAATACCTGTCTACAGGATTTTATACTTTCAAAAAGTAACACAATGTGGTTACTTTAGTTTCAGCTTACATTTTTTACAATTAGTATATTCTTTTTATGTTCTGATTTCATAGAATAGTTAATTGTACAGAAGAAATAGTTAGGGAGAATTGTACCCTTAGTTCTGGGTTATTGGTGACCTTGAGCAACCAACGTTTTTCGTCTCTATACGATGGATACAATTGTCAGATTTCAGTGCACTTCGCTTCTCATTGCGATTTCGTGAGAATAATGAATGATTCTATTGAGTGATGGGACGTACGAAGAGCGCGACATTTTATTGCTGGTCTCTTAATGTCACGGCAAGATGCGCGTGAAAAAGAAAAAACACCGCACAGGACACAGGTGTAACAATTCACTACACTCGCATCATGTCTCATTTCTCATATTTTCTCTTTCGTTCCTTCATTTGCTCTCTTTTGCACACACACACACACTCTCTCTCTCTCACTTATTCAATTGTTTTCTTATTCGTTTAAACGTTAATATCTAAAGTGTCATAATGGCTCATCGTGTTTCCTTTTTTTTACCGTGACATAGTTCAATGTACTTCTAGGGACTTACGTCTAACGATACGTTCCGCGGAGGGACGACCATGACGACAACAATGTGTCCTCGGAATCGAAACCGTGATCGGGATCGACAATTAGAAAAGAAAGATTCACACTGATCGCGTTTCACATCCCGAGGATACTGAAATTTTTCTGATTCTTTCTTTACACCTACTTCACGGGCTACCGCCTAACCTCTACTCTAAAACCTGTCGTTTCCTTGTGTGCTTAGTAGAAAATTCTTTTCTCAAAAGAATTTCTTCAAACACGTTTGTACGAGCAACATCGATGACTTAATTCTTTACCTCGATAACCAGTTCCCTTGATTCCATGTTTTCTAAATCTACGGGAACGTCGACAAATGTCGCTTCCTAAACGTACTTTTCCGGTGCCTAGTAACTTTTCTCCCCTACACACCTCTCGTGTTTCATCGAATTCAAAAAGGGAACACAAACGAGAAACAACGATTCTCTCTTGACGCTCTCCTCTACAGGCTTTCAATCACAGTGGAAAATAATAATACGTATATTACAAGAAACGTATATCGTGTGCTTGACGAATCGTGTATTGGTTACACCGTTCGTAGAACGAAAGTACATTCGAAAAAGAGCTTCTTCCTTTCCGTTACCTTTCTTTCCCCCGTCAGTCACGTAGAAAACGTATCAATCTCTCGTATAAAATATTGTTCTACGCGACGCGTGTCGTTCCCATAACTAAACAAGAAGTTTCGCTCCCAGTCTACACAATTACCGGTAGGACGTGTGATTCGGTCCTGTCGCAGATTTTGTGCATCCAATGAACCGTGTTCGAGTGAAATCATGGGATCCGCGAGTTCCACCGTGTCCGAAGAACGAACGGTGGATTTGGATCCGTAGGAAAGCTCGGTTCGCGACCGATTCGAGATCAACGAGAAGCGAACGCTTCCCTTTTTTTTTCTGCGCTGCGATCGTACATCGACTAATTATTAAATCGGTTACATCTTCTACCATTTAAGACTCTACATTTAGTTCTCGACGCGTACTGTTCGTCTACCCTCTAACCACAGTTTTCTCTCCCGTCCACCACGTTAACGATTATCGATACCACACTATCCGTGTATACTTCTCCCTCGTACACTCTCGAAATGGTGAAAATGCCTTATTAAATACCTCGAACGATGAACGATTTCGTTTAAACCTTAAATAGATACTGGATACGTAACGGGTAGAGATTCTATTAATCTTATTATCAGTCGTATGACTTGGTACTAGTCGGCAGTTATTCACGATTGGTCGCTAAAGTTACGAGAGCCTTGAACAACTCGTACGCGGGTACGAACAAGACTTCGTTTCTCCCCTTCTTATTTTCTTTTTTTTTTTTTTTCCGTTAATAAAGTTCCATGGCACACAAGATCATTCTTCTTGGGTAGCTTATCTCGAGGTTGAATTCGAAAAGATTTCAAAATAAAAAGAAACGGGGCAAAGAACACTTAAGTATACTCGCGAACACCATGGGAATTTTGGCAGCGTTTGTAACGATTGCTTCGAGAAATCTGGTAACGTTTAGAAAAATTCTTGCCGCCGTAGCCACTGCAGTAGTGTTCCTCGATTTCCTTTCTTTTTTTTTTTCTTTTCAGCACGATCGTACACTCTGTCATTTCGGTTTTTTTGTTTTTTTTTTTGTTTCTTTTGGAATTCAGAAAGAGTCTGCGCGCCCCCGACCGTGGCGATACTACGATCGGAGAGACTTTAGCAGTAAATACCATAAAACTCCATGGCACAGTTGACGTGCGCTGGATGGAAATGACCGTGCGGCATCAGGTGACTCGGCATGTGAGCTGTGTATCAGTCCGTTGGCGGCTCGAGATACGGTATTTCGCTAGTGACGTTAAATGACTCGAAATAGTGATTCAGGAACTCGAACGTGGGCCGCTTCTCGGGGCTGGCGTCCCAGCATTGCAGCATCAATCGATAAATGCTGTCCGGCAGCGGATGATTCAATGGTTTCGGCATACGGTAGCCCTTGTTTATCTCCTCTATAACCTCGCGGCCTTGCATACCTGGAAACGAAGTGGCCAGCCAATACATTAGCGAAAAAGACACTATACAGAAAAAACAAAACAGTATAAATATTCAATAAATCCCACCAGGATAAGGAACTTGGCCATAAGTGAAGAGCTCCATCAGCAAGATACCGTAGGACCAAACGTCGCTCTTGATGCTGAATCTACCATAGACGATGGCTTCTGGTGCTGTCCACCTGACAGGGAATCGGCTTCCCTGCTTGGGGCAGTACTCGTCGTCCTCGATCGCTCTGGCTAGACCAAAGTCGCAGATCTTCGCCTTATTCTTCTCCCCTATGAGCACGTTCCTAGCAGCTAGATCTCTGTGTATCAATTGTTTGCCCTCGAGGTGTTCCATGCCTGAGGCTACTTGCGCCGCTATATAGATTAGATCCTCGAACTGCATGTACTTGCCATCACCGGTCCTCAGGAAATCCAACAGGCTACCGTTGCACATGTACTCCTGCACGATATAGATCGGTTCCTCCTTCGAGCAGATAGCGTACAACGCCACCAGATGTCGGTGCCGGAACTGTTTCATAATCGCAGCCTCCTGAAGGAACGCCTCGGTGGACATGGTCCCGGGTCGCAACGTTTTCACAGCCACTTCGATTTTGTTCCTCCATTTGCCGTAGTAGACCTCCCCGAAGTTACCGTGGCCAAGTTTCCGGATCAGTTGTATCTCGTTCCGGTTGATCTCCCATTTGTCCCGTAGCTCGGGCCCGAGGTCCCACATGTCCGGCTGAGGTTTCGGGCATGGTTTCGCAAGCACGTGGCAGATACCCAAGGCGTTCTCTGGAAGGTCGTAATTATATTTAAAACGATTATATGATGATTGTATTTGATTATAATTTAAACATTTGCATCATCAGTCTCTGAGCGATGGGAGAGTATTGGGGATAAAATAACCCATGTTTGTATTATTTCTTTTAATTACTTATGGTATGTACTGTTGGAGTCTGATGAAAGTGGATCTTAGGTGAAGTAAATGCTTCACTGATTGGCTACTGTCGGACACTGTAGTAGTGAAGTGTTTGGGGATCGTGAGGAACACCGACCAATGGCGCTTATAAGGGAAGGCATTGAAGCCTCCCCCTCCGATTTTGATGAAACTTCGTACGTCTGTTAAGCAATCAAAAATAAGGGATACGTTTTTTTTTATCAGACGCGACTTTGACGTTCACGGACATTATATTTTATCGAGTGGTAACACCTTTTTCTTTCGCGAATGTCAAATGTCACTTTTGCTTTGACAAAGTGAAGATTCTCGGAAATTTCTTGGATACCAGAATTGCGGTTTTGTTTTGCTGTGTAATAAACTGATTTTTAAAGGTAAGTACATACAATAACATATTTCTATGTAATAAATCATCTTTGCCTTACTAAAGCCAAGAATTGTTTCAGAAGTTTTCATAGATAAATTGTAAACATTAATGTCGGGTACATGCATGGTTTTGTATATCTGCAACAGGTAGTTTGTTTTAATAAAACGCCATTAAGAATTATTAAAAAAATTTTCTCTAGTTTTCCTTGCATTAGTATGTACAAGTCTACCAAATATATTTTTTCACGACAAATAAATAAATTATGTATTTAAGGGTTAAGGGGCGAAACCACCCCTTGAAGTTTCGATCCGAAATTTTTTTGTTACAAACAAATTATATTTTGGACAATTTGTTAGCACCATATTATTCTACATAAAAATACCGCAACCCTCGTCCATTAGAAGTTTTCCTATATCTCCTTTGGTTTTCAAAATCGTACTTTCGCGTCGAAACTTTGAGGGGTGGTTTCACCCCTTAAAGTCGCGTCTCAGCGTATAAAAAAAATACGTATCCCTTATGTTTGACTGCTTAACAGCCATACGAAGTTTCATCAAAATCGGCGGGGGACACTTCCGTGTCTTTCCTAGTTAGTCACGTGACAGTATCTCTGATCCATAAGATCCCCATTCCTCCTAAGTCCATTCTCATCAGAACTCACCAGTAGAACATAGTCCTGAAGTTTAATCCCCTATTTCACGAATACCCCATGAATTTGAACAAAAGCTTCCCAGTAAGCCAAGAATCTCATCCCTTATTGTATTATTAAAACGTAAACTATTGTAGAGAAGTTTGAAATTCAGCGCTTACTGCTGTACGCCATGACAAGAGCCGGCAGGGTGGGGAAGGTCTGGTTGGTGGCGATGAAGAAACCCCCATTGTCCAGTGGTTTAATTTTATAGTGTTTCACGTGATGGCCCCTTCCCTCTTCCCAGTCCTTCACGGACAGACTGTAGCCCCTGGGATTGTGCTCGCTGGGTCTCACCAGGAACGTTCCTCGCGGGTTCTCGTCCACGAGAAGCAACTTGCCGGCCTCCTTACGCGAGACGTTCTCGAAGAACCAACTGAACAGACATTTCGTTATGCAATATACTAAGTAGGGTGAAGAGTGTATATATATGGTTTGGTAAATTAATTTTAATGAAAGGGCTCACTCTTCGCTCTCCACAGAACGCTCGACGGCGACGAAGTTGCAAGGAATCAGGCCCTCTTGTAAAGTTGTCAAGTGCAAAACTTTCCACCAGCCGGGCTCCGAGTCGTCCAACACCTCCATCCGGTCGCCCTTCACGAAACTGACGTCGGCGCTCTCGCGAGCAGTGTAATGGTACATAGCCACCACGATCCTGTTCGACCTTTGTGAATGCGCTGTTTCAAGAACGAACCAATTTACACGAGGCGTTCCGTCAGACACACCCCATTCGGGGGTTGGTTCAAGGAGCAGCCGAATCCTCTGATTTCGTTGCGTTGCTACTGGTTACGATTGAACATTGTCCTCGCGATCGCAGAACCCAGACACGCTTTGTGCCACAGCTTCTGCGAGTCGGTGGAACCAACTTACTCTATAAGCTTAACAGGCAGCTAATGACGGAAGCTAATGCAACGGAAATCTCGACTTTAACGTCGAGGAACAAAAGTCAGACTTATGAAGCTGGATCGTACTACGCTCGTAATTTAAGATAAGAATTCTAGGCTACGAAATTAAATAAAAAAAGTAACATAAAATACACACATGCAGGCATAACGACAGGCGAGATTGGTTTACGGGGCTGATGCGGTATCAGTGGCTTACAAGGTGTCGGCCTCGGTCGTATGATATCCGCCCTCGCCTGGACCCCCCTCTGATTCGGATCCGCGGTGTATCGGTCCAAGGAGCCTCCATTGCTGTGTTTCGAGCTCAGCCAGGTGTCTGCTTTCTTGGTACCTGGATTGAGACAGTTGTTATGGCAAATTTGTTTTTTTTTTTTTACGTGCATTAAGGTTTTCATTAGATCGCCAGAATCGTTAATTACCCTTTGTTGGATCGGATCCTTGATGAAGAAAAGAGAATGCAACGATTAAAATAGAAGTGAATTAGATGGGTATATTGGTAAGGAAGTGACAAGGGAGAGTAAGTGGAAAGGACAATCGTCATGTTAAATTACTTCAAGACGTGAGCAGAAATGCCAAAAATGGAATCTTGTATAATGAATCAATGAGACAGCATTCCGTTACATTAGACCCCAAGAGACTGGGTCAACTGGATCTATTGTTCTGAATAATATATCTGCTCCTTTAGTCATACATCCGTCGTCACTGTCTCGTTAACCGAATCCTTAAGGGGCTATGCTAGTGTGACGGTTTCAGAAAATCGGATTTTTCTTTTTTGCAATTTCCAACAATTTTTTTAGGAAGAGGAAGGTGTATTATATGGCCGGGAATAGGTGATTAGCTGTTAGTATGAAACATTTCTGTTTTTATAATCTAAAACAGTACTTGAAAACTTAAAAACTGATCGATTTAATTCAAACTTGGTATATCTGTTCATCAGATGTGTCATTCTAGCCAGTAACACGAGTTTTTCGATATATTAAAAATTACAAATTTGCGGGTTAAAAAACCAGCCATTGTTATGTAAATAAATTAAACCTGTTGTTTGGGAAAGCGCCATATTTTTATTTCTCAAATTTTTAAAATTATTCTGGTACGAGATATAGCCACACACATACAAATTAAGAAAATATTTGTTTTTTTTTATTTCGCACAACTACAAGAATCTATATTATGGCCGCCATGGAAAGGAAATTTGTAACTTTTAAAAAATATAATGGTTTTTCCTTTATAAAAATATAGCATACTTTACAAATATTATTTAGTAAATATATATATTATTCAAATTGATAAGTTGAATAATTTTTCTTTAAAAAATTCCCAAAAATTCCCTTATCATAGTCGTCACACTAGCATAGCCCCTTGATAGCTACAGAGAAATGTTTCCAAAAGTATTCAGATAATTTTAAAAAATTCCAAAGAGAAAACAAAAAATTCATCATAAGGTGTCTCGAATCAAAAGGAATTGAGTTAAATCGCCACCCAGCGTTTGTTCTTCAGCCGTATAGCCAATCCTTGGCTCTACCCGCTAGCCAAGTCCTCAACGGCCACTCAGAAACTTTCTCGAAGGATACTTAAAGCGTTAACGAAAAGCCTCGAGGAAAAGAAAACTTTAGAGCCCCGTGAGTGGAAGTTATATACCGGATGGGGAACGAAGTTCTTTGGGGGTGGGCTACTTACCGAGAGGCTGTGGCTCTTGCCGCTTGCTGCAACACTTGCCCATCTTGGATCGGTAGCACGACGGCGGTGTGTTTCCCCCGGTTCACGATCCTGATTCTACGCGCGGGCTTCTAGACTGACGCGCGCGCCGAGAAAAGTCTCCATCTCGTGAACCCCCCCGAGGTCGAGCGATGGCGCTTCCGTTTCGATTTTTCTTTTGGATCACTTTCTTCTCTCCATCGCGTGTTTATTGATTCCGCGCCACCTGCAAGGTGAACCAGAAAGAAGCATCAGAATCATAATTCCTGGCCGCTTATTACACCAGGTGTACAATCCTCGAGGCCGTATACAGGATGCCGTATGTCATAATTCGTGGTTGCAGGAAGACGATCGTTCAGCTGTGGAAAATAACGTGTCTCGATAACGTTTCGACCGTGACGCCATTACTATAATTGTTCGTTGGTATTAAGTTTGATTGGTAACTGAGTTACATGAAACCTTCAGAAGGTTCGCTGGTAGAAAATAGAGATCCAATTTCTTTTTGGTCCCCTTTGGGTGATGGTAGAGTATATTGTGGATTCGAGTGCCAAGTGAAGGCTATAGTGTGCAGTAATCCGGGGTGGCTTGCGTACACTAATCCGGGGAGGATATTGAATTCAAATAGTGGTTTTAATTCTTCTTTGGGTAATGACAGAGTATTCCGTGGATTCGAGTGCCTAGTGTAATAATCCGGGGTGGCTTGTGTACACTAATCCGAGGAGGATATTGAATTCGTTAGGATTCTTTTAATCGACAACTGTCTAAATCTGTTGTTAGGAAATAGAAAATAGAGATTTTGATTCTTCTTTGGGTGATGATAGAGTATTCTGTGGATTTGAGTGCCAAGTGAAGGCTATAGTGTTCAGTAATCCGGGGTGGCTTGCGTACACTAATCCGAGGAGGACATTAAGTTCGTTAAGATTCTTTTGATCGACAACTGCGTCTAAATCTGTTGGTAGAAAATAGAAAATAGAGATTTTGATTCTTCTCTCAGGGTACTAAATGCACGATATTTTTAGTCCTAAATATTAGGAATACTACTACGGATAATTTTCTACAGACTGTTCCAAATGTTAGAACTTTCGATGACGAATCCCACTGAAGAAATAGTCTAATTTCTAAGCAAGAACTCGAGTGTCAAGTATAGTGTGCAATAATCCGGGGTGCCTAGCGTACACTAATCGGGGGAGTACTGGCTATTACAAAAAAGTACTCATAGTACCAAATATATGATATTTTCAGTCATGGATGTATAGAATACTGATATGGATAATTTCGTACAAATTCTTCCAAACAGGGACTTTTACCGAAATGTAAAATGCCAGTATTTTCGGTTGTACCTTCGCCCTATAGAGCCCTATATAAGCCCTACTCTTATAGAAACCGAAAAAATACCGGTATTTATTTCGATTTTCGATAATATATCGGTTTCAGTATAGCTTTGATGCCATAATACCGGTGTTAAAATCAAACTGGTTTAAGTCCCTGGTTCCAAAACTTTTTTGCTTCCAAAATCTAACCCCGCTGAAAAAAAATTCTAATTTTCAAGCAAGAAGCTAAACACCCCGAAAGAAAAGCAATCTCTGAGAGTAATGGACACTCTGTCGGTGACTGAGATTAAGTTAGACACGTTCGCCAGACGAAAAACGACCGAACTTCGCCCAAGCATACCTAATATCCCGAACGATTTCATGAAACTACGAGCCGCCCCCGCTGGATCATCGATCACGCCGTATTTAAAGAAGACTTAAGGCGTTCGCGTTTTCTTGTCGGTCGTTTTCTACGTCATGTGTCTTCTTTATGGAGGACCGGAGTGTTCCGTTTGGTCGCGAGACAAATCAGGCATGTGGCCGGTCGGTGTTTCCGAGTAACACGCTAAATTCGAGTGAGCGTGGCGACGCCTAAGAACGCTAATTCTTGGAACGGTTTCATTCAGGAATTTTCAACGCTTCCTCCTTTGTCCCGTTAAGATTGTTTCATTCCGTAACTATTTCTCCCCCTTTTTTTTTTTGTTGTCGCTCCCCTTTGATGTAACTCCTGATGCATACTTAATTCCGTTCCCCTGTTAAAAAGCATTCGCGTGATCTGTGAGCATAACTCACTTTACATATTAATTATAGGGATAAAAGAAGTTTCTCTGCGCAGATTTGTGTTTTATTATTCGATTAATTATTACTACTGTCAGCTACTTGACTGTATTTTATCTCTTTAAACAATCGGAGAATTCTTCAAGTAAATACCGTAAATTGGGGGACTATTTGCAAGTTTTTATGACACTTTGCTGTATAATGTAATTGTCCTTTTCCTTCTTTAATACATGTTAATTAACGGCACATCATATAAATAGGATTAACAGCTAAAGTTGTACCAAGCTCGACTTACATTGGCACTTAAATTTGTCTTTTTATAATGTTCAATGCATTCTGTTTCTATTTCTATTATTTACTCGAACGATTAATGTATTTCTAAATTTATAATTAGTTTATCGATTTACGATTAGTATTTCTAATTAGTTTATCGATTTAATTAGAAACACAAAATAATTCATTATTGTGAAGCAAACTTTTATTTATTTACATCTTACCTACAATCTAATGGTCATCCAAACAGTATACCACTGTTATTTCTATTATCTCTATCACTGTATACGTTCTTTCTGAACTAATTTTGTTTATTAGAGAATTATCACACAATTCAAAAAAACAAACGAATGCATTTACGATTGAAATATCATCCAAATACTGTGTTGAAAATTAAACAAGTAATAACGAATTATACTTTCATAGAAAACTAAGAATACAGCACGAGACCGTATATACGAAAATGCAAATGTATCGCGTGTGTATAGATCGCGTGCGACAATGGGAGCCGCGGGCAGGCACGATTTTCCGCGTTGCTCTCGATCCCCGCAGTCTACCCCGAAAAACAAGAAACGCTGAGACGTGTTCTCTCACTCTCTATTCACATTCGTTCTTCGACAGATGCAATCGTAACGGTACTGTAATACACGAAACCACGGAGCACACAGAATAAATAAACTTAGACGATGTCTAGAGCCCCGGATGGCTGATTCGGTATCGCACGACGACGCTTCCTGTCGTCTATGACACGCCATTACATCTTGCATAATTATGAGATTCTACGCGACGTCGTCGTGGCCAAGTCCATGAACCCAGCTCCTTTTAATATTGGTGGCTGAAAGCGACAAGGATAATTTTCACGTTTTAATTAACAAGTCACTTTCGGTACAGGGATTCAATTTATTCTATATAACTTTTTAAATAATAAATTTAGGAGGAAATGGATTCTTTGAAAAATTGAGTGTTATTTGGCTAGTGGACTATTAACTGCTTCAAAGGAAGTTCAATCCTCAAGACTCTTTATAAACCATTTTTTATGTTAAATGATTTATCAGAAATATTAGAAGATACGAGGACGAATGTAAACAGTCATAATCTCTGGAAGCTTGATTATTTTAAATTTCAATAATGCACAAATAATATTTCTCCAGAAAAGGATCGATTATATTCCCTAGGAAACAAGTGGTTCGTTTTTATTTTCACCACAATACATAAGGATTGAAAATTTTGGGATCGTCTTATAGCTACCAGTGTATATTGCAATAAAAATTGCGAATAATCCCAGAAAATACACTATTACGATATTTAATTTTACGAACCAGTCATTTTTGCTGCTTTGGTAGTTCCCATTGATAATACAAGTCGCCTGGCGAGAGATTTCAATGCTAGAACCAGGAACTTAGAGCTCTGTGTCAACGTAAATTACGAAACACAAGAACAGTTTCGTACTCGGTACTCTATACGGTACTCTACATACGTAAATGGTTATACGAATAATGTCGAATTCTCTACCTAATATATTAAGGTGTAAAGTTCATTGTCCCCGTCCTCGGCACCGTACCCCCGCAAATGGAGTTCGAGAACGACGTGAATGAATTTCGGATGAAGTAGTCGCGAACAGGGACACTTAATATCGGCACGGCAGTTAATCTTCTCGCACGCTCGACCGCGTAATTTCTCTCGCTGTAATTCAGAATACGGTGCTCTTCGATATTTCTCATTAATAAAGGACGCTAGTCGCGATCGCTTCCCGTTGCAAGCTAGTTCGAAAAATGAATTTCTACTAGCACGTATTTCTTCTCGAGGAAATTTATGTTTTCCGCGATGATGTATCGACAATGGTCGAATTAACGCGTGAGATTAATAATTACATTTGCACCCGTGAATCCGGAACGTTTAGCCTTTAGTTTGGTACCATTAGTACCTACTTGTGCATCTCAAACCATATTAATTGGTTCAGTTAATTGTGATCGAAAAAGAATTTAATATTTCAGGGACTTATATTACTTATTGAGAGGAGTAAAACACCTCTAATTAACGTAGGTCCTAAAATCAATCCTGTCAAAGAAAAATATAGAAGTTTTATTCAAGTATGTATGCTTTATGGTTTTCCTTTTATTTCAATATGAAACTCACATTTGCAGATCATAAATCGACAGACATTTTCAAGTATTAATGTACTCCTGAACCAATTTTTCTGTTTACGGTTTATATATTGCCAAGAGACGCATCATACCATATCATCCAACGTTTATAAATATTAATTTTACATCGAAAGGATCGATTTTACAACCTACGTTGATTAAACATTTTTTCCTGAACTCAATGAGTAGATACATTAGTATAAGTCTCACAGTCCTAGTATTTGTCCCCTTAAAATTCTGTGAGTTTAACCCCTTGACATACGATTTCTTTCACGACTTCACTCTCAAGAATTACTTTATCGTTAATATTTTCCCAGATAAAAAAGGAATTCTATTTTTTAGACAAGTGTCACATTTATTCCAAATCTGAAATTTTAATACCAGCGATACAGTATTCTACGTCGACTCGAAGAAAACGAATAATATCTGAGAAGATGTAAGGCAAATGGTTAAACTAATATTTTGCAAAAAGAAATTACGGTCAGGATCTAGCAGGAATCACTGTCGGACAATACACACCAGCGTACTCCAGCATCCTCGAGTATCTAACATCAATCCCATGATGCTCGTTCAAACCTATCAAACAACTCCAATGCCATCGACGACATAAAAAAAAAGGATATTTCCAGCAACCCTCGGGGGACGCCAGTCACCCACATGCCGCCCCTCGTCGTTGGACATTCAAGGGACAAAGAAGAGACCATAAAAAGGGTCCCTCCTGAAGCTTCGGGAAAACTCGTGGCGGGACAGAGTTTCCCTGAATCGGAAGACGGCCAGCATCCCGTATTTTCGGGGCAGGGAATGTTTTTAATTAAACAGCCCTACGGGGGTGTCTCGAATATTCGAACGATATAACTTGCGTGGACACTGAGCGGTCATGGTTGATTTTCTTGGCCCATAACAATGGTAAAACCCATGGAAAACAGAAAATACACTGATGTTCCAAAATGTTGCAGGTCCACTACAAAATGCATAGCACGTGCATAAAGTTTTATTAATCATCATTCGACAGTCATTGTTTTGTTCCCATATTTATCATCGTGTATCACTAGACTGCAGATGTTTATGCAAATATACAATTTTATGGATTAATTTCTTGAAACTAGACGCAAAAGAATATTTATTTACCCTATTAAGGGTACTAGAAGATTCGAAATAACAAAAATCGATTTTCTCGAAGCTGCGTTTTGGGGTATGTGCCATTTTCCTATCAATAACCCCAATAATTGTCATTTGACCTACAAATGACGTTAACATCACTAACCACTCATCTTCTACTACACTTAGAATCTCCTAAGTGCTCCATAAACGACACCACGCGATTCCTTCAGCCATTTATGACAAACTTGGTCCCATCACTACCATGTCTCCAGTTCAGGTCTGTGAAGTTAGTACCCCCAAATGCAAAATATTATGAAAAACAAACTTATTAATAAAAAAAAACACAAAAAAAATAAGATTTAATCGCCCAGAGTATTTCTTATTGCATTTTCTTTAAACTAAGCATCGGAATCGTTTGTCCATGATATGTCAACGTTTGTCCACCAAAAATTTTCGTTTTGTCGCCGTCAATATTAAACCATATTTTTTTGTGTTTGTTAATAATAATTCGATTATGCTGGGTGGACAAACGAAAATCTTGGGTGGACAAACGACAAATCGCGGACAATCATATCCAACTCGAGAATTAAGAAAAAATGTTCATGGGGGTGCTGGTGATAAATTTCATTATTTGTTTATAACGTTTTTCGAAGGGTGGACAAACGAAAATTTTGGTTGGACAAACACGGACAAATCGCGGACAATCATATCCGACTCGAGGATTAAGAAAAAATGTTCATGGGGGTGCTGGTGATAAATCTCCTTATTTGTTTATAACGTTTTTCGAAGGGTGGACAAACGAAAATTTTGGTTGGACAAACACGGACAAATCGCGGACAATCATATCCAACTCGAGAATTAAGAAAAAATGTTCATGGGGGTGCTGGTGACAAATTTCCTTATTTGTTTATAACGTTTTTCGAAGGGAGGACAAACGAAAATTTTGATTGGTCAAATGTGGACAAATCGTGGACAAACGAATACTGTTGGTTCTTCATAAAATTTTGCATTTGGGGGTGCTAACTTCACACACCTCTTCAGTTCGCTCACAGGACAACCGGCCATCAGGATGATACAATTCCCTGTCTCTCTGTGTCGACAGCGCACGCACGAAAACGCACACACAGCCACGGTTAGACGGTCGATATCCCACGGTGGTCCCGTATGTACCACGGTATCTGATGGTGCTTTTATGTGACACGCGAACAATGGCGACGTTTTCGTGCACATAAAATTTTCGTCCTGACGCACTCTAGCCGAGCGCCACTTTACAGAGAAAGACGACGAATCGTGGGGGCCACAATACACTTGGGATTAACGCGAAGGATGGGAAAGAGCATTTAACGGGACCTGGAGAGAGAGAGGGGGCGGAGGGGGGATCATCGAACAATGCACGTATTAAACGACCCGCTTATCGGTTCGACGACTGAAACTTCTACGCTACCAAAGTAATCCAGCTGGGTTATGGTGTCACCGGTTGGTGGCGAGCATGGGGTTTTGTTATTGATGCGTCCACGGTTTTGTGCGACGACGGTGAGTTATGGGGAATGGAGGTAGGAGGACCCTCTTTTGATAGGTTGATGGAGTGCCTTCGAGATGAAACCTATAAAGGAGTTAAATGGCCTCTAATGAGGATGGTAGCTATTATAGCGAGCTGCAAGAGCTGCTTACTACTGTTGAACTCTGGGAGTATGGACGTTGTAAGTCAGTGGATGAGTCAAATGTGACCCGTAACAGGGTATCACTGTCATGTATATGTGTAAGATGATGTTCGATGAGCAGACGGTTTGGTGGCTGTGTTCTATCGACTGGTCGTTGGAGAACCAGTCGTACAAAAGGGCTAAAAGGCCCCATAGGCGATGTAATTTATTGGACAAGTTATACAGGGTGCTGCACTGACAGGTGGAAAGACAGACCGACAGAGTTTTAGCATGCCACACAGCCGTACAACTGCGCCAGAAACGTTGCAATTGTCTTTCAAACGGTCCATGTACAGTAAATTTTCAATGAGTGTTCGAAGGCTATTCGGCATTACACATTAAATATTTCATAAATTAATTGCTATATACGACTGTAACAAGTATCATTGGCTTCAGAATTCCAAAGTCCTTCAGAGAGATTCTTTAAAGAGCCTTTAAACACTCGTCGAGGATTTACTGTATGTTGTACAATCAGTTCTACGAAAAATCGTATCGAAGCCATGTTTGAACCGTAATTACGGGACACCCTATAGGTCGACAGTGACTCACCATAGTAACGTTAGGATTAAAATTGAAATAACATGGCTATTCAATTTTACTTACGCTGGCCGATAGCGGGTCAGATTGAAACCCTTCACAATCAATGACGGAATGGGGACTTTCAATCATGTTAGCAGACGTTATTCAGTATGACAGTTACATAGAAGGCTTTAGTAACCTACAACACACATATACATGATGTTTCTATCACAGAATACCGAACCCTGTCTGCAATATCGATATAACTAAAAAAAAAGGAATTTCTAGTTTCATATGCAGAAAGATTGTAAATATAGCTTCTGCATGGTGTAAAATTGTAGAGGGCAGTTGATAGGTATTTGTTCTGTTTTAGGACAGGTGGATATTCATAGAGTAAATGAGATAGAGTAGAGTGGTAAGTGGTGGGTACGTCAAAAATGTATAATTTTATAAGAGAGCTTTTCAAAGTCTTAGCACAATATTAAGGCCAGGTTTACATTGGTAGAGTAACTGGTAATGTAGCTAGCGCCAGTGCAAAAGGACCAGAAAGATAGCTTTTTCGCTATCCTTTTCTTCCCTGAGTACTAGCGCTAGCTACTCTCCCACTTACTCTACCAATGTAAACCTAGCTTTAATGTTGTGCTAAAACTTTAAGAAGCTCTCCTGTAAACTTGTACATTTTTTATTTATGACAATATTGCAGTCGGAGTCTAACATAGCACTATGTAACAAAGGATTAACCAGTACACCTAAAATGACTAAAACTCCGGTAATTTCCGATCATTCTACGAACGATTCCTTGTCCTACGCTACCTATTCTACCAATGTAAACCTAGCCTTAATGTTATGCTAAAACTTTGAAAAGCTTTCCCGTAAAACTACACCCTTTTGACTTATGGCAATATTACAATCGGGGTGCAAAATAGCACTAAGTACTAAAGGATTGATGGGTACATCCAAAATATCTAAAAATCCCTCTTAATTTCTGACCATTCCATAAACGATTCCTCGCCCTGAGTACCAACGCTACCTATTCTACCAATGTAAACCTAGCCTTAATATTGTGCTAAACCATTCAAAGCTCTCCTTTCGACTTATGGCAATATTACAATCGGGGTGAAAAATAGCACTAAGTACTAAAGGATTGACAGGTACATCCAAAATATCTAAAAATCAACCCCTTAATTTCTCATCATTATAAAAAACACTCGTTCAACCCAAATCGCAACGTTCATGTCATTCTCCATCAATTTGTTTAATTCCCTCCCGTTCGTCCATGTGATTGGAGTACATACTATCAGAGTTAAAAGTTCCCACCCATTAAAAACCTATCAGTCTAGTTCGTCGTTCGATTTTTATTTGTCAGACAGAAGCCCCAGGGGCCCCATAACTAGATTTCCGTTAGCGACCGACATTTCTAATGGACACACACGACTACATTATTTGCCTGGGCCGCGATTCATCATCGGTGTGTAATCGTGTTTCGTGCACGTCGGGGGGAATTCATTTGTGTATCGGACATAGTGGAAATTCACTGTGCAGACACACATACATCCTTATTGTACACCCCTTGCGACGTAATAATGCCCGACCTGGACATCATCCCCTTCCTCGAATCGCTGCGGGGGTGCGGCGAGGGCGGAAAGGCGTAGTCCTGAAATCACGAGGCAGCAGCCTTGCCATTCGTTCAAGAAGACGATATTTCGAGGGTTCGAATAAGCCCCCGACAAATCTGCCATGGAGTCGCTGCGTCGTCGACGAAAACACCGCCTTTGGGTTTCGTCTCGCGCGATAAAACCGTCCTAGGATTATCCGGCGATATTTTGTCCTCCATTTGGGAAACCGTTGATAAATGATCGGCCAGCTTAACTATAGGGTGCTGGAATGGCTCTGTTTCAATGCTGCCTTGCAAACCAGGGGGTTGGTATTTTCGCATGGGGTGGCTGCGAGTGGAGATATGTAGGCTTTTCTTTTTGGATGGACTGCTGCGATATTTCGGATATGATGTGTATTCGTGAAGATTTTTAGAGGAAAATTTTGGGTTTGGTCAAGCAGGAAATGGACGATCGACGAATGTATCTGTAAATGTTTACTAGGTTAGTTTGTATATTGAGAGTTTTTAACGCTGTTGCCACTGTGCAGATCAGTTTAACCCCAAATTCCGACTGTAATTGTATTCTTTGTCAGGGAAACTTGTATATCGATTTGATATCAGTAGCTTACATACACTCACAAACATTAGGACACTTATCGAGCACCTGTACAGTAAATGAGCCATTCATTTGGCAAAGTGATTATCTCCACAATGATCAAAGAAATTTATTTTGAATATAAAAGAATTGAATACCAGGCACTGAAATTGGAAAAAAAATTTTAAACTGGAGTTAGTCACGTTGGCCTGTGAATGACTCAAATGTTACAAGGCGATCACAAAATTGCTGGAAGTTTAAAATAAATATTGCTAAGAGGGATATTAATATAAGTTATAAAAGCAGCCCAAAATATTATAGATTTAGATAAATATTAATTACAAGCGGCACTGCATACAGCGATCGAGGGACATATATTTCCTTAATTCGATTTTAGCTTAGACCAAGTTCAAGGAACAGTAGACAAAATAATTAAAAAGTCGCATAAACTAGTTTATCACGCCAAACACTGGAAGAAAAGGCGACCCTACGTAATTAATCTTAAGATTCATAAAAGAAATGATTCGTACAATAAACGTATATGAAGTTAGTGCAAGAGGCTCGATCATTTTCCTTGCAATTTCAAAATTTAAACAGTGGAATCTGTGTGTAGTCCACTCGGTTCTACCAAATCAGAAAAACTGAACACGCTTCTTGCAATTTCCTTTGAATTTCATAATTGAAACAGTGAAGTGTGTGTGTGTGTGTGTACCTCACTCGGCTCTATCGAATCAGAAAAACTGAACACGCATAACCGTTCCTTTTCCCCTCAGGGTGAGTCATTGTACGAGCAAGCAAAGGGAAGCTCACGGATTTCCATGCACTATCGATCGGCGTCTAGAACGTGAACGGGCAGAGATATTATGCGAAGACATATGATCCAGGGACGGGGTGGTCCGTTTCGTTAACCAAGACGAGCCATTTTCGTCGACGACGAAGGGACGACGGCAGCCCATCGTCGGAGGCGTTGCAAATTACGTTTCGGTCCCCTAGAATCGAATGTTTCACCGAGTCAAGGGGGAGACACACGCTGGCCTGCAACCCCTAATTTTCGACCGGATTCGAAGGCAACGGAAACGAGCCCCAGTGACGTTCCCAGTGGGTTCTTTTACGGTTCGTGCTAGGAGGATTAAAAAATATTAAGTTTCCTCCGTTGGAAACTCAATTCGCTTGATTAAACGTAGAAGTGGTCCTGGGAGGGGAATTGTCCTTTTTGAAGATGAGCTTTTGATATTGTTTCTTGGATTAGGGGGACCTAGGAATAATCACACTATTACTTTGATAAATTTAGTGGTCTTTGTGGAACCTTTCTATTGTTTCTATTATTAATATTCTACTTTATTCTTTTGATAAGTTTGAGGCAATTTTGTATGAAATTATCTTAACCACCTAGTGGAGAATTTTCGTAGCTCTAGGTGTTTGAGTACCTTCGATTGACAGTGAGTAGCGATAACGAAAAATAACATTCAATTGGTTATTAAAAATGTTAGAAAGTTAATCGTTGGATTATTCATCTCTGAGACAAATGGCCTGGGGTTAAGACTTACGATTATCATTAGAAATTTCTGTCACATTTACTACAGTAAGATATTCATTTTTCAAGCTAATCACTAGATCGTGGAAGATGCATTTATAGCTTATCTTGTGCAAGAAATAATCAAATAACTTCAATACGCTCAGTTTACCAGAAACTCGTTTTATCAAATTGGTCTTCTATGCACACCCACGAGCAAACTCGGCTTCCACTAGGAGAAAAAGTGACGTAGGATAAGGGCCTCCTACCACTTGATAAATTTATTTCAAGTACTGAAATAAATATTAAAATGCATGGTAATTTGGCATAAATTTCAGAAACTTCTGAATTCAAATGATAGAAAGTCTTTTCCCTACGCCACTTTTTCCCCTAGCGGAAGCAGAGTTTTTTTAATCTATAGGTTACTAAAAAATGATCGATAATTTTAATGAATCTAAATTTACCCTGGAAACTATCTGCTGAATGCTCGCCTACGAGTTCACCAAATCCCCGTTAAAGTACACGATACACTGTTCCATTGTATCCGGACGATTCGTTTAACAATTTACGAGCTAATAATCGACCAGGTCCACGTTCTTCCGACCCCGAACAAAACGGAGCGGCGAGGATCCGCTCGGGCGACCGTAGCGGTCATTATGGAACGAGGCGTGAAGTAATTTCTGTTCTTCCTGCTGCGTGAAACGAGAAACGATAAATCTAACGATCCCGCGTGAAGTACCATGAAAATCGAGGAAGGATCGATGATCGTACCAAGGGAGAGATCGAGCCGTGCCCCTTGAAAGATTTCAAAAAGATTAATCGTTATTTGTCATAAATCTGACAATTAATCGGCGTCACTGCCTTTTATCTAGAGGTAAGTGTGTAGAAGAGATCCAGCATGACAGGATTGTGTTCGTACCATTGACTAAATCTTTGTTCGAATAAATTTCTATTCGAATGAAAAATTATTCATCACTCATGGATTTTTTTACAAAATTACATTATCGAAAGTAATTCGCAAAGACAGGGGCAAATGCAGTAATTTTGTTCGTTCTTCTCCTAACTCTCCGTGAGCAAACTGGATCGTTTATGTTCGAGCCTAATTTTTGTCCAATTTTAAACTTTCAACAAATTTGAAATAATTCTGGAATAATTATCGAAGTCTCTACTAGATTAAACAATCATTCGTTAAGTCAAATGTTTAAAACTCTTCTTTAATGAAAATAAAAATTCGGAGGAAAGTCTACGAAAAATGGGAATTCACTTGACCCACATAGCCTACGGTGGGTTAAATATCTTATTGAGTACAAAATAAAACAAAGTTCGTTGCATCTGATAAAAGCTTTCTCTTTCTTATACTTCACAAAGTCCAATAGGCTACAAACGCAATAAGCTTCCCATCAGAGATGGGCAAACTAATTATCTAGATAAAAAGTTTCGAATAACGAATAAAAGATAAAAAAAGTATTTCGTCATTTTTAATTCTTTAAACGTAGAAATTTAAATTTCTATAATAAAATAATACTTCGTTATAAATGAATTTGCCGAACAATTATTTAAACTCATTACCTGTTTAAAGCTTAGAACGTCACCCTTAGATACTGCTTCTTTTCACTGTGTCTTATTCGAATAAAATTCTGCCCAACTCTGCTTCCCATTCTACCCCATAAATAACTACACGAATAAACATTTCCTCGAACCTCTGTTGGAATACAATGCTTGTCCGGAAAGTGATCTTTGGTCTAATTGGAGGTACACGCCACGTCACCCACGGATTCACTTTAGGGCCACGTTCGTATGGAGGGCTTCAAGGGGACCACCGAATTTCGTCCCCGTTTGTCAACCGATGGAAATTAACTCGGCCGTTGTGGAGTGTTCGGTTGGACCCTTTTCTCGAGGCCTCTTTAAATAACAGCCAGGTAGGCTCCCTAGTCTGTTTACAATGGGGATTATGTGTAACAGAACATTAGCGGATGGTCCGCGGAAATAACGTCACCGGTGGATGAATAATGTCCCCCGAGGCATTAGACGAGGTTGGACGTTTCGGCTGGTCATTAACTATGCAGCCCGTAGTAAAAATACACGGGTTCGAATCGCGGGCTTCCTGTCGCGGATAATTAATTACCGTGGCCCCGGAGTGACTAAGGGCCGCTGCTTCGCGGAAAGTCGCGCGCTTCCTTGCTCCAGATGCTCTCTACTAACCGGAAGACATGCTTTATTGCGCACACTGTTCTCTATTTTAAGTTCGCAACCCAGTGGACATTATATTTGTCACTTGGATTGCCATAAACTTTGTACATTCTGGTCTAATAAGATGAAGCTTGAACGAACGTTTTTTTTACTGTACTCGCTGGCTTGATCGTATAAATCCTCTTTCCAGTGTTATATATTTGAATGGATAAGAAGATCAGTGTAGGATGAAGTGGGATGGATGAGACATTTTTGTTTAGGACAAATGGCAAAAAAAATGCTACAGAACCATTCTGGTTCTAATTGGTAACATTAGAAATGTCAGTTATCTCACTATAATTATACGTAATAATAATAAGTTAATATTTTTAATTAACCCTCGTACAGCGAATGCAGGGGAATTTTGAACCATTTGAAGAACTGTAGACAAAATTTGATGCACAATTTCCTCTTTAAACCTGCCCACAAGATAAATTTTACTACGGGTCAAAATGACCCTACATTCGTCTGTCGTGTCCCTCCCAGATCATTCGCCTTCCGAGGGTTTCGTTTTTTTATTTCAGTACACTACAAATGCCAGAAACATGTCAGCCATCATACATGTTTTTATAACATTACATTCTTCAGTGACACGTACCTGCTACAATTTTGTGTATTTCGACTTGAAAAAAATATATAATGTAGTTAAGATATTAGTAAATATATGTGTATATCTAATAGTACAAAGCAGTGTTGTGATCTGCAAAAAAAAATTCCCAAAAGAGCCCTAAAAAAATGATATTTAAAACGCAAATACCCCCTTAATATACTTTACTCATTGAAAAGAGGACATTGCTAAGATTCAGTACTCTATGTATCAGGCCTTCTCTAATAGCAGGCGTTTGATATCAATGATTGTTTACCCCAAATCCATTCATAACTTCTTCAACCCCAAACGAATATTACAAAAGTGCAAAAATAAGGAGACTCAGGTTGTTACCTAACCTATCATTATGTTTAACGTACAGTTTCATGAACCAGAGCTCGGAGCAAACGAGGGGTATCAGCAATTGATTGAAAAGTGTTTTCCACCGTCGACGAGCTTCAACCAGGCGAATCACCTCCGAAACTCCCCGAGCTTACGAGTAAGTTACACGAGGCCACGGCAATTTCTCGGTCAGCGCTTCAGCTATGACGCATTTGCATTTCCATCGAAGTTGCACCCAGGCCAGCACTGGTGTCCCCCCGTCTATACACCGTGGGTTCTATCTTTGCGTCTGTCCCGGGGCTGGAAACGATCCCAGCGGTGCGACACCGAGCGCTCGTTCCATCTAATTCCGCAAATGTCCTCCAGATACTTTGGACGCGTAAATAAGACCCGTTTCTATTCGTGGAGCCGTTTTATTGCGATGGACACGCTCGTTGATAACGCCACTGCATCTGCTTTTTACGACGGTGTTTAGGGACCAATGAAAGTTCAGAAGTCTCTGAGAGAGAGTCATTATCGGACTGAACAGTCTTGGGTAAAACATTTTGTATGAAAATGCAACGAGTGAGTAAGAATCTTGCACTGGTATTCTTAGGGAGAAATGCTTCAGACCCTCGTAAATTTGTTTGATGCCCAAAGGCTCGGCAACAAAAATGGAGAGGCGGCAAAGTATGCGCTTCACAGGTTCCATATTCTCCCCTCCCTAGTGGTGGGGTAACGCCTGGACAATAATCGTGTATTCCTGTTACCAGCCGGAGGGGGTTTTTTAGCGGCTGAAACTCCGCATTGGACGTCTCCGCCCCCAGCAGAGGCGGTGCACCATCATCAAGGTTTCCCCCCGTTAAAAGAAAAAAAAAAAAGGACAATAATCGTGTAGATCAAGTCAGACAATAATCGAGAGGAGTCTGTAGTAAACAATTCTGAGTTGTGGATTTTGTGAATATACTCGTATTCCAAAGTTTTGCACCTCTATAAAAATTATAGCAAATGCATCAGGTTTTGTTAACCATCACTTGACAGCACTTACTCTCTTTCTATATTTATGACCAGTTATCACTAGTGCCTTATCCTTTTCATGAGTTACCTACATATGTACGTTATTCTGAACTTTATGAATTCTGGAGATACTGATAAACTCAGCGTGGCGTGTGATACCTTGAAACACCAGTGTACATGGCGTACACGAGTGTGTTGGACAGAATATAGAAAGGTTGATAAACCTTGTATCACTTGTTTAACCATACGAAATATAAATCCCCGTTTCATTCCCGATTCTACAGAGTAATTCACATAAATATCTACAGTTTATATAATGATAAAATCACTCCATTAAAAAAAAAGCCACTATGATTGCATTTTCGAGTGCAACATGATGGTCGAGGTCTTCGACCCCGATTAAGTTTAACTTATGTATACCTCAAATATAAAGAAATTTGAGATATTGAAGTCGTTCATTTGCCAAAGCGATTAACCTTCATCCGTTCTTTGAGACAATTCGACACATTCTCCTAAAAAATATTATTCTGTCGTATGTACATAAATTTAGTCAAGACCCCTGACTTATTTAAAAGAATTTGCAAATTGAACTATTCATCTCTTTATTAATTTTCGTACCACTGGATCAATTTGACATCGAGAACCAAATTAAATTGAGAAAATAATGGAGGGATAAGGATTAACTCCAAAAAAATTACCAAGCAAATTTCTTCTAAATACAGAAAATTCAGCAGCAAATGTTTTGGCGGGAACGTTTGAAAACATTCAGAAAGTAGAGAGTCATATTGTGCCTGTGAACGGCTCATTTAATAGGAACCTCTGTGTACATCCCAAGATGTATATCAGGCAACGAATTTTTCCGTGCAATCTGTGGATTACCCAGTATTTTCCCAAGACGGTGCATTTCGGAGGTGATTCACCTCGCGGCAATCGGGAGCGTCAGAGAAGCTTGAGTAGAGGTGGGAGAGAGGGCTCTTCCGCCGGGTTTCTTCGGGACTCGCTTTGTTCCCGGCGTTGGTTGTCGAATAAACCCACACGGTCGCCGCCTGTGGGTTTATCGGTCGGCCGAAACCACCTCGGTCCTTGACCGTACTTTTACGACGTGACGAGCTTTAACCCGTTCCTCCTCCCGCCACAACGCTGATCCTCGTAATTGGACGCTGGGATTATAATCTCGAGCGTAACACGGAGACATGTAAAAATTCCACGATTTAAAGTTTGTTAACGCGTTCCCTTTCCCCTGGGGCGACGTAATTAAACCGGCGCGGGAAGACGAATCGTAATCACAACCGAGGCTTGTTCATTAATTTTCGCCGATAATCTGAAACACCGCGACGGGGAATCTCGCCGCGAACGTTTTCTCGTCTTATTTGACGGTCCCGTTTAATGAGATCGTGAATTCCTACTTGTCTCCCTTTTTTTCGGCGGAGAATCTAATTAATACCGGGCGCAAAGTGGAACTTATGGGGGAGTAATTGAAATGAATATTAGATTCTTAAAAGTTTGCTCTCTGCCTGCGTGGACGCTTCGTCGAACTCACTGTGTCTACCTAACCAAGACCTTTAGATAGACGTCAAGATATCGTGAAGCCAGCTGACAGTGATTAGGTATTATGCTACGTGTCCACTGATGGATTTAGTTGTCGAGGGTTGGGCGGTTAGATCTGGATTTAAATTAGAACGCTTTAGGTCCTGAAGTTTAGGGAATACAGGTCTGAAAAATAGTAGTTACTAGTGAAAAGAGTTTTCTGTCATGTGGACACGTAGCCTAACTTACGCAGAATCGTGTCCATCGCTGTCTATAATCACGCAGTTAGTCTCAATCGTTACAACTATAGCGAGGGAACATACATATATTTATTCATTTTTGCTTGTGGTCTGACTTACAATCCATTTTACATTAAAATTACATCATCTACCTTTGGTATAAAACATTTGTACTCTACTTATCACCCCCTGACATACGCATCCCCTCTTTCTACCCTCACTTTCCTTAACTATTCTATTACTTTATCGTTATCTGTTCCTTCTAGTATATCTTCTAATCTCATGCTATCATCCTCCATTGCTCTACACTTTTCCACCCAATGCCTTAAATTCCCCAACCGTTCCTCACATAGTACGCGTTTATTTTGTTCTTTCTCCATCCATTACTTATTCGCCTTACTACCACACCATTAAAAACAGTATCGTTTTAAAATTCCATAATTCAAATACTCTAGTTTTCGCCTGAATTCTGGTTCCCACGCTATTTAACATTCAGTTAATTAAATTCTGTAATACCTGCGTCATGATCGGTACAAAAGCAACAGCTTCACGAAGTTCGCGCCAAATTTTCAATGGTGAAGTTCTTGCGAAGTTCGGAACAGCGAAGTACGCAAGTAAGTACGGCTTAACACCGTAAAAGTAACTCAATTATATCCTCACAGCTGATGATTAAACCCCCGTAGTGAATTTAATACCGTGGATATCGAGACGCGGTCTATAAATAGGAGGAAGCGTAGGACCCCCTTATCGATTATCAAACAGTAGGGCTTCCCTCGAATCGGAGAACACCTCTAGCCTATCAGTCGTGGGAGTTATGGTAGCGAGGAAAGGCCAATAGAAACGCGAGAACCCCTGCAGCCATTCGATACACTATTGTGTAAAATCAATAGAACTGTGTCTGAACCATAAAGCAATATTACCTACTTGCTTCCACGGATTATCTGACATATTTGTCTGATTTCAGTACAGAAGTAAAATTCGACCATATAGAATCACTTTATCAAAACCTAGATATCATTCAAGACACCAAAATTCTTGTTCATAAACACCCTACAAAATCAAATTCAACTCTTCCAGATGATAATCTGTAGATCTGGATAATTGTGGTAGTTGGATGGTGATGGTGATCACTTGGTAAAGTGAAAGCCATGATATTCATACAGTAACTAGAAATGGCCAAAAGGAACACGATGACGATCGCAGCAAATATTCGAGATCGCTTTCAAAATTCCTTCTAAGAATCTTCACATCAATCGAACGAATAATTCTCGCCTAGCCAGTGTCACTTCTGACCCGTCTTTGTCATCTGTCAATGTAGAGACGATCCACAGACTATAAAACGTCTGAAAGTAACATAATTTATACACTAAGTGTGACAGTGTATTTATAACAAAAAATCTATAATAATGTTGTAGAAATATCTATAACAAATCATCTTAAGGAAAAATCACATAAAAATCGAATAATAAAAATATCTACAACAACAGTCAATAATAATAAAAATATCTATAAGAACATTCTATAATAATAAAAATATCTACAACAGAAACTTCAGTATGGGTCATCACAGAACATCTTGGCTTTAAAGTACATTGTCGAACGGTCGACTGTTTATCAGGGAACAACATCAGAAGAAAGTGTTCTTAGCTGTTCCACAACAGCCAAAAATGTCTAACATTGAAACCGCAACCGAGGAACGTCAAAAGCTTCCTGCCGAAAACGATCAAAGGTTCCGTTTCCAGTCGGTTCCTTCACCAGGTGACGTTACAAATCGTCGACAGGAGTAGGTACACGCAACACCGACGAGAAGGGTTAAGTGGCGCTTTTAAAGCTCCAGGTCCAAGGCTCCTCAGCCGCGCCTAACGACTTCTATTCTTCGAGAAACGATGGGATACACACGGTGTGACCCGGCATGCTCTCGTGACTCACGGATGTTATGTGACTTAGTCACGGCTCCTATCTTTCTTGGCGGAGTGAGATGACGTCTTCGCGTAGCAGGTAGTATACGGGGTGTAACAAAAATGTTGGAGGACCCGGAAATGGGAGACTCGTCAGGTGATTTGAAACAAGTTTTTCCTTAGCAAAAATGTTCTCCGAGGCTTTGTTAACGAGATATTAACGAAAAGCCCCGGCCAATCAGAGCGCGAGTTCCCGTGGTAACGTTGACTACCAATCGCAGCGCGTAGCCAGTTACCGCGGGAACTCAGCTGGGAGACTCGCGCTCTGATTGGTCGGGGTTTTCCGTTAATTGCAAATTTTAGGGGAGTTTTATAGTTATGCCGCTCAGTGTATACGGGGTGTAACAAAAATGTTGGAGGACCCGGAAATGGGAGACTCGTCAGGTGATTTGAAACAAGTTTTTCCTTAGCAAAAATGTTCTCCAGGGCTTTGTTAACGAGATATTAACGAAAAACCCCGACCAATCAGAGCGCGTGACTACTACGCGCTGCGATTGGTAGCCAGCGTTACCGCGGGAACTCGGCTATGAGACTCGCGCTCTGATTGGTCGGGGTTTTTCGTTAATATCTCGTTAACAAAGCCTCGGAGAACATTTTTGCTAAGGAAAAACTTGTTTCAAATCACCTCACGAGTCTCCCACTTCCGAGTTCTCCAACATTCTTGTCACACCCTGTATACCTATACCCGCACTCGATGGAACCGACGAAGTTGAACGAGGTTGAACGAGGTCGATGTTCCGCCGTTGGAACACAAATCGCGACACGGTCATCGATCTATCGCGATCGAGACCGCGCTGGCGGATCGAAGCGACGCTTCCCCACCAGTCGAGGCGTTATCTCCTTTGACGGATCTTCACAGGCGGCCTCTAAGGCGGTTTGATGGTCGACGATAGGGAAATAGAGCAATCCACGGATGTTTGATAGCTGATTCCGGTTCAGACGGTTCGAATAACCGAGGATGACAGTCGGAATAATTCGGTGAAACTGATCTTGGAACGTTTTTTTAGACTCCCCTCGAGTAGGTACCCCTAATAATATACTATATTATATGTGAATAGGTATACATGTGTATGGAAAGCGTTAGTAACCGTTAATCAATGTAGGCGACGAAGTTACTTTATTCTAAAAAATGGCGTACCTTCAAAATGCAGCAACCCTATATACCCCATCCCGTATCCATATATACAGATCACTGAATCCTTCCCAGACCGCGCGACGACCCATCGACCCAGAACGTCGGGAACGCGGAACGTTCGAAGAGCCAAGGAAGTTACCCGCCAACCACTCGAGACAGAGGTCGTCCCGTCCGCCATTGGTACACTCGCTGTTGCCAGGGGCCGCAGGTGAGAGAGACACGTAGACAGTTAATTCGGATCACGAACGACCGATTTCTGGACGCGTTCGTGGCTTGAACAAGCTCCTCAACGGTACGACTGGTCCCCGCTTAGCAACCGCGACTCCCACACGCGAGGAAGACGGTCTTCTATTAATCTCCGAAAGGGAGGGAAAAAGCTTGAAAGCGGAACCGTCGGGTAAGCTCTTGACCCCGTTTCACGGGATAAAATGGCCTGGTGGTTTTTCTCCGTTTACGGAACGAATGAGAAGTATCGCTGTCGTGACGGTTCAGGAATAACGGGTTGCCCGGTTTCTATCCGAGGGGGATCGATCCGTTTCCACCCACGAGAGGATGATCCAAACCCCCCATCTCCCTGAAGGAGTTGACCGAAGGTCAGGAGTAATCTCGGTCCGGGGGACTCTAATCGGCTGGCTCGCGGCCATCGTTTCAATTTTCCGCTGCTCGAGCATGCTTAATGTGTCGTTCAACATTCCCTCGATCGTGGTGGACACTGCTTTTGTTTCCCTGGTACCTATGGGTTTGATTCGCGGTTGTTGTCATGATATTTTTGGGAATTGTTTCATTGGATTGTCTGAAGAACATTGTTTTCCTGAGGGACAAATTAATTTTATGGTTCGTTTACACGTTTAAATACAGTGTATTCTCGATTAGTGTTCGAAGGCTATTCGACACTAGTTAGACTGAGTTTTTAATCAGGTTGGGCAGACTGATAGAGCTTGGAATTCTGAAGCTAATAATATTTTTTTCAGCCGCATATGGCCATTAGTTTATGAAATATTTAATGTTCAGTGCCAAGAAGCCTTCGAACACTCATTCAGGATTTATTGTAACTTGAGCAAACTGACTTGTGCATTCACGTTTTCGTATGGAAATATTAATTTTATTAATTCTCATTAATTTTCATCGATACTTTCCATTGTACGAATATATACAATACAGTTAAATAAAAAGTACAAATATATATAATACGGTTAATCAAAAACCAATGGCTACATACTCTGATGGCAGTGTAGAAAATTAAAATAACTGTGCACGGTAGACTGAACGTGTAATGCACAAGTCAGTTTGCGCAAATTATTTGAACGTGTAAATAGGCCTTTATTGAAATAGTTGGAAATACGAAGAAAGAGCAGACTATTGTCTGATGTACCGATTGTACTTGAGACTTATTTCTAGTTGTTTGCAGAAATGCTTTGTTGTTGTTTATTCAGTTCTTCGGTTTATGTGCATTCCTATTGACTGATGGAAGACGTGGATGTGTTTGTGTATGTTTAGTGTTCGGTGTTTATACGGGTGTGGCGAATATATTGGTAATTATGGAAGGGACACCGACGTACTGTATTTCCCCATCCCGATGTAGACCTGGAATTCTTGGAAATCGGCTGCTGAGAAAGCCCATAAATTAACGAAAAATCCTTGACTGTCTAACACGTGTTTTTCAGCTGTCCAAGAATCCTAGGTTATGGTCACTGCTCACAGCAAACTTTGGAACAAAAGGCCACAGGTCGGTCCTCGGTTCGCCACGCTGCCTGGTGACATTTCCCCGTCATAAATGTGTCACTTTCTGTGAGAGTTGCGTTAACCGTACTATGCAAGTTACGACATCGACATTTACGATAGATAGTTAAGCATGTACCGCAGAAAAATGAACTTTAATCGTTAATATCTCATAAAGTATTAACCATTTATATTCAAAAAGGGATATCCGTGTATTCAGCTTGACGAGTTCCACAAACATGCAAGAGCTGATTAAAAATTGAGGCTCACATTTGTGGAGTTCCCCTCGTCAGTTCAAAATTGAGTAAGTATTCGAATGGCGGTATACAGACTCCTCTCGATTATCGTCCCGAACTCGGGTCCGCACCGGGACAATAATCTTATATGTAGAAATGCTTCAGCCCCTCGTATATTCGTTTTTTGCCCAAAGCCTGAGTCTCGGCAACAAAAGCGAATTCCAAGTGAAATTCCACGCCCTCCCCCCAGTGGTGGGGATAATGCCTGGACAATAATCGTGTAGAATAAGCGTGACAATAATCGAGAAGAGTCTGTACTTCGTTGTGTCTTGATTATATTTTGAAGAGCGCAGATTGGCCAACTTTTCTATCAAATCCAGACAATATCGATCTTCCTCTCGCTGGAAGAAAGCCTCATAAAGACTTCTTCCTATCTCCGTTATCGACGTCTAGGACGGATCGTCGCCCCACTCTAATTCGCGCCATCTTCGTCGTCGCGAACCCGTCCTCCGCAGGGCCGACAGGAAATCGACCGGTCGGCCGATTACTTTTAATTTACCGTCTATTCCACCATTAAGCCACGACGATTGCCGAGATCTCTCTTCCTATCCGAGTGCACCTACCTACTTCGCTTCCCGTTTCCCTCGGCGACGGTTACGTTCGATTCGGGCGTTAAGGGCGTCCGGTGCACGGAACTCGCCGTTCCGAACGTTTCAGGAGTTATATCCTGACAAGAATTATCACCGATGGAACGGCACAACCTCCCGTAAGATATTAGTAGCCCAGGGAGACTTGCTCGCCGGCCCGTGTACACGCGGCAATGTGTCAAAGGTCCTCCTATTCCTCCCTGCGGTATTGGACTCGGCCGAGGGTCTGAGTTTATTGCACTTCTCTCGAAGAGACGGTTGATACTTGAGACGTTTCTTTTGTTTTTTAAGATGCTTTGCCCTTTTTGCATGGAAAGCGTCGTTAGAAAAAGTATTCTGTGGTTAATCTCATAGTAATTAATACTGATCAATTGCATGAGATAGAAAGTGAAGAAGATGGATAAAGGTATAGTTATTACTAGACTGTGGATGTTTATGTAAATATAGAACGTTATGGATCGATTTATCGAAATTGGACGTGAAGAAAGATTTATTTACTTCGTTAAGGGTTCCAGTAGATTCGAAATAAAAAGACCTGGATAAACTTTCTAAAACTTTATATTATACTGAATTTCAGACTATCGGATATTCTACAAATGCATAAAATCTGCAGTCTAGTTATTACTGTCTGATATTTGGCTTGAATAATACAAGCAGGGAAACATTGCACAGTGAATTACTTAAAATGCAAGCTTGATATTACATGATAAAAAATATATACTAAGTAATATACTGCGTGGCATAACTATAAAACCACCCTGTAATTTGCAATCCTTATTTATTGTAGTTAAAATAAAAACGAACCCCTTTTTTCTTGGGAATGCAATCTATTATTTTCTGGAGAAACATTATTTTTCAACACGATTTCAAACATGACATACGTACTTGATTCGCTTTTATCTTAAACGCAATACTGTCTTAAGAATTGAAAATTTTAGGATGGCAGTTTATATTACAAATATTTGAAAAATCTCCACTGACTCACAAATTCGTTCACAGATGACTGTCACATTTATTTAACGAAATTATGTGCCAAATTACGAATCTTGTTTCAGAGTGACCAAAGATGTATCATGAAAGGGTGATAAAAATAAAAATCATGATACATAAATCGAAATTGCATACAAATTCCAATGCCACATGCCGAAAATGGCATAATTCACGTAGAATTACTTAAGAATTTCTTTTTTAAAATTCATTCAAATATTCCAAATAATAAACAGAATTTACAGTAGTAAATGAACTATAGTTAATCTTTGTGCAGCGACATTAGCATATTTTATTTTAAATCTATTACTCGTACATTTACCTTCTACCAACAGATAAATAACTCGAAAGTCTAATCCTGCGACGGAGAACGCCCCAAACAGTACTCTTTCC